>NW_027669052.1:332500-385000 GCF_964194185.1 Rhinolophus hipposideros
TACCTCGGGCCCTAGACCAACGCCCAGTGCTCACTCTAGTCCGATGCCTAGCACTTGCCCGTCGCCAACCGGTACACCTTGTTCTACCAATAGCCAGAGCACTAACTCGTGTCCTACGATATCACCCTGGACCGACCATTAGCCACACCCTAATCCAGCCCTACATCCGTTCAAAGTCCTAGGACAACCAGGAGCCATTTCGTGACACCAACCCCTTGTCCTCGGCCAACCCCTACCACTACCACTAGTCCTAGGTTTAACATGAGCCCTAACCCTAACACTGCCCGTGGGCCTCTGCCAAACACTAGCCCTTCAACTAACCCTACCCCGAGCACTACCCCTCGCCCTAGGCCTACGCCAAGCACTACCTCTGTTCCTACCACTACCCTGGCCCTACAGCTCCCCCTACCCATAGGCCCACCCCCAACCCTACCACTAGCCACAGCTCCCACTCCTGGCTCTAGGCCTGCTCGAGGTTTACCTCGACACCCACCCCTTGCCCTATGCCTATCCCAGCGCATCGCCTAACGCTCTCACTAGCCCTAGCTCGGGCCCTAGACCAACGCCCATGGCTCCCTCTATTCCGAGACCTAGAACTTGCCCGTCGCTGACCAGTAAACCTTGCCCTTGTTAGGGTTAGGGTTAGGGTTAGGGTTAGGGTTAGGGTTAGGGTTAGGGTTTAGGGTTTAGGTTTAGGGTTAGGGTTAGGGTTGGTGTTAGGGTTAGGGTTAGGGTTAGGGTTAGGGTTGGTTTTAGGTTTAGGGTTAGGGTTAGGGTTAGGGTTAGGGTTACGGTTAGGGTTGGTGTTAGGGTTAGGGTTAGGGTTAGGGTTAGGATTAGGGTTAGTGTTGGTGTTAGGGTTAGGGTTAGGGTTAGGGTTGGTGTTAGGGTTAGGGTTAGGGTTAGGGTTAGGGTTGGTGTTAGGTATAGAATTAGGGTTAGGGTTAGGGTTAGGGTTAGGGTTGGTGTTAGGGTTAGGGTTAGGGTTAGTGTTAGGGTTAGGGTTAGGGTTAGGGTTAGGATTAGGGTTAGGGTTGGTGTTAGGGTTAGGGTTAGGTTTAGGGTTAGGGTTCGTGTTAGGCATAGGGTTAGGGTTAGGGTTAGGGTTAGGGTTGGTGTTAGGGTTAGGGTTAGGGTTAGGGTTGGTATTAGGGTTAGGGTTAGGGTTAGGGTTGGTGTTAGGTATAGGGTTATGGTCAGGGTTAGGGTTAGGGTTAGGGTAGGTGTTAGGGTTAGGGTTACGGTTAGGGTTAGGGTTGGTGTTAGGTATAGGGTTAGGGTTAGCATTAGGGTTAGGGTTAGGGTTGGTGTTAGGGTTAGGGTTAGGGTTAGGATTAGTGATAAGTTTAGGGTTAGTGTTAGGTTACCCCGAGCACTACCCCTCGCCTTAGGCCTACGCCTAGCACTACCTCTGGTCCCACCCCTACCCTTGTCCCTACAGCTCCCCCTAACCATAGGCCCACCCCCATCCCTACCCCTAGCCACAGCTCCCACTCCTGGTCCTAGGCCTACTCCGAGGTTTACCCCGACACCCACCTCTTGCCCTTTGCCTACCCCAGCGCTACGCCTACCGCTCCCACTAGCCCTACCTCGGGCCCTAGACCAACGCCCAGTGCTCACTCTAGTCCGAAGCCTAGCACTTGCCCGTCGCCAACCGGTACACTTTGCCCTACCGATAGCCAGAGCACTAACCCGTGTCCTACGAAATCACCCTGGACCCACCATTAGCCACACCCTAATCCAGCCCTACATCCGTTCGGAGTTTTAGGACTACCCGGAGCCCTCTTGTGACAGTTACCCCTAGCCCTCGGCCATCCCCTACCACTACCACTAGTCCTAGGCCTAACATGAGCCCTAACCCTAACACTGCCCGTGGGCCCCTGCCAACCACTAGCCCTTCACCTAACCCTACCCCGAGCACTACCCCTCGCCCTAGGCTTACGCCTAGCACTACCTCTGGTCCTACACCTACCCCTGGTACTACAGCTTCCCCTACTTATAGGCCCACCCCCATCCATATCCCTAGCCACAGCTCCCACTCCTGGCCCTAAGCCTACTCCGAGGTTTACCTCGACACCCACCCCTTGCTCTATGCCTACCCCAGCGCTACGCCTACCGCTCTCACTAGCCCTAGCTGGGGCCCTAGACCAACGCCCATGGCTCCCTCTAGTCCGAGGCCTAGAACTTGCCCGTCGCTGACCAGTACAACTTGCCCTTGTTAGGGTTAGGGTTAGGGTTAGGGTTAGGGTTAGGATTAGGGTTTAGGGTTAGGGTTAAAGTTAGGTTTGGTGTTAGGGTTAGGGTTAGGGTTAGGTTTAGGGTTGGTGTTAGGTTTAGGGTTAGGGTTAGGGTTAGAGTTAGGGTTAGGGTTGGTGTTAGGGTTAGGGTTAGGGTTAGGGTTAGGGTTAGGATTAGGGTTAGGGTTGGTGTTAGGGTTAGGGTTAGGGTTAGGGTTAGGGTTAGGGTTAGGGTTAGGGTTGGTGTTAGGGTTAGGGTAGGGTTAGGGTTAGGGTTGGTGTTAGGTACAGGGTTAGGGTTAAAGTTAGGGTTAGGGTTTGGTTGGTGTTAGGGTTAGGGTTAGGGTTAGGGTTAGTGTTAGGGTTAGGGTTAGGGTTAGGGTTAGGATTAGGGTTAGGGTTGGTGTTAGGGTTAGCGTTAGGGTTAGGGTTAGTGTTGGTGTTAGGCATAGGGTTAGGGTTAGGGTTAGGGTTAGGGTTAGGGTTGGTGTTAGGGTTAGGGTTAGGGTTAGGGTTAGGGTTGGTGTTAGGGTTAGGGTTAGGGTTAGGATTATGGTTAGGGTTGGTGTTAGGGTTAGGGTTAGGGTTAGGGTTAGGGTTAGGGTTGATGTTAGGGTTAGGGTTAGGGTTAGGGTTAGAGTTAGGGTTAGTGTTAGGGTTAGGGTTGGTGTTATGGTTAGGGTTAGGGTTAGGGTTAGGGTTTGTGTTAGGGTTAGGGTTTGGGTTAGGGTTAGGGTTGGTGTTAGGTTTAGGGTTAGGGTTAGGATAAAAGTTAGGGTTGGTGTTAGGGTTAGGGTTAGGGTTAGGGTTAGGGTTCGTGTTAGGCATAGGGTTAGGGTTAGGGTTAGGGTGTGGGTTAGGGTTGGTGTTAGGGTTAGGGTTAGGGTTTTGGTTAGGGTTGGTGTTAGGGTTAGGGTTAGGGTTAGGATTAGGGTTAGAGTTGGTGTTAAGTTTAGGGTTAGGGTTAGGGTTGGTGTTAGGGTTAGGGTTAGGGTTAGGGTTAGGGTTAGTGTTAGGGTTGGTGTTAGGGTTAGGGTTAGGGTTAGGGTTGGTGTTATGTATAGGGTTAGGGTTAGGGTTAGGGTTAGGGTTAGGGTTAGGGTTGGTGTTAGAGTTAGGGTTAGGGTTAGGGTTAGTGTTAGGGTTAGGGTTAGGGTTAGGGTTAGGTTACCCCGAGCACTACCCCTCGCCCTAGGCCTACGCCTAGCACTACCTCTGGTCCTACCCCTACCCCTGTCCCTACAGCTCCCCCTACCCATAGGCCCACCCCCATCCCTACCCCTAGCCAAAGCTCCCACTCCTGGTCCTAGGCCTACTCCGAGGTTTACCCCGACACCCATCCCTTGCCCTTTGCCTACCCCAGCGCTACGCCTACCGCTCCCACTAGCCCTACCTCGGGCCCTAGACCAACGCCCAGTGCTCACTCTAGTCCGATGCCTAGCACTTGCCCGTCGCCAACCGGTACACCTTGTTCTACCAATAGCCAGAGCACTAACTCGTGTCCTACGATATCACCCTGGACCGACCATTAGCCACACCCTAATCCAGCCCTACATCCGTTCAAAGTCCTAGGACAACCAGGAGCCATTTCGTGACACCAACCCCTAGTCCTCGGCCAACCCCTACCACTACCACTAGTCCTAGGTTTAACATGAGCCCTAACCCTAACACTGCCCGTGGGCCTCTGCCAAACACTAGCCCTTCAACTAACCCTACCCCGAGCACTACCCCTCGCCCTAGGCCTACGCCAAGCACTACCTCTGTTCCTACCACTACCCTGGCCCTACAGCTCCCCCTACCCATAGGCCCACCCCCAACCCTACCACTAGCCACAGCTCCCACTCCTGGCTCTAGGCCTGCTCGAGGTTTACCTCGACACCCACCCCTTGCCCTATGCCTATCCCAGCGCATCGCCTAACGCTCTCACTAGCCCTAGCTCGGGCCCTAGACCAACGCCCATGGCTCCCTCTATTCCGAGACCTAGAACTTGCCCGTCGCTGACCAGTAAACCTTGCCCTTGTTAGGGTTAGGGTTAGGGTTAGGGTTAGGGTTAGGGTTAGGGTTAGGGTTTAGGGTTTAGGTTTAGGGTTAGGGTTAGGGTTGGTGTTAGGGTTAGGGTTAGGGTTAGGGTTAGGGTTGGTTTTAGGTTTAGGGTTAGGGTTAGGGTTAGGGTTAGGGTTACGGTTAGGGTTGGTGTTAGGGTTAGGGTTAGGGTTAGGGTTAGGATTAGGGTTAGTGTTGGTGTTAGGGTTAGGGTTAGGGTTAGGGTTGGTGTTAGGGTTAGGGTTAGGGTTAGGGTTAGGGTTGGTGTTAGGTATAGAATTAGGGTTAGGGTTAGGGTTAGGGTTAGGGTTGGTGTTAGGGTTAGGGTTAGGGTTAGTGTTAGGGTTAGGGTTAGGGTTAGGGTTAGGATTAGGGTTAGGGTTGGTGTTAGGGTTAGGGTTAGGTTTAGGGTTAGGGTTCGTGTTAGGCATAGGGTTAGGTTTAGGGTTAGGGTTAGGGTTGGTGTTAGGGTTAGGGTTAGGGTTAGGGTTGGTATTAGGGTTAGGGTTAGGGTTAGGGTTGGTGTTAGGTATAGGGTTATGGTCAGGGTTAGGGTTAGGGTTAGGGTAGGTGTTAGGGTTAGGGTTACGGTTAGGGTTAGGGTTGGTGTTAGGTATAGGGTTAGGGTTAGCATTAGGGTTAGGGTTAGGGTTGGTGTTAGGGTTAGGGTTAGGGTTAGGATTAGTGATAAGGTTAGGGTTAGTGTTAGGTTACCCCGAGCACTACCCCTCGCCTTAGGCCTACGCCTAGCACTACCTCTGGTCCCACCCCTACCCTTGTCCCTACAGCTCCCCCTAACCATAGGCCCACCCCCATCCCTACCCCTAGCCACAGCTCCCACTCCTGGTCCTAGGCCTACTCCGAGGTTTACCCCGACACCCACCTCTTGCCCTTTGCCTACCCCAGCGCTACGCCTACCGCTCCCACTAGCCCTACCTCGGGCCCTAGACCAACGCCCAGTGCTCACTCTAGTCCGAAGCCTAGCACTTGCCCGTCGCCAACCGGTACACTTTGCCCTACCGATAGCCAGAGCACTAACCCTTGTCCTACGAAATCACCCTGGACCCACCATTAGCCACACCCTAATCCAGCCCTACATCCGTTCGGAGTTTTAGGACTACCCGGAGCCCTCTTGTGACAGTTACCCCTAGCCCTCGGCCATCCCCTACCACTACCACTAGTCCTAGGCCTAACATGAGCCCTAACCCTAACACTGCCCGTGGGCCCCTGCCAACCACTAGCCCTTCACCTAACCCTACCCCGAGCACTACCCCTCGCCCTAGGCTTACGCCTAGCACTACCTCTGGTCCTACACCTACCCCTGGTACTACAGCTTCCCCTACTTATAGGCCCACCCCCATCCATATCCCTAGCCACAGCTCCCACTCCTGGCCCTAAGCCTACTCCGAGGTTTACCTCGACACCCACCCCTTGCTCTATGCCTACCCCAGCGCTACGCCTACCGCTCTCACTAGCCCTAGCTGGGGCCCTAGACCAACGCCCATGGCTCCCTCTAGTCCGAGGCCTAGAACTTGCCCGTCGCTGACCAGTACAACTTGCCCTTGTTAGGGTTAGGGTTAGGGTTAGGGTTAGGGTTAGGATTAGGGTTTAGGGTTAGGGTTAAAGTTAGGTTTGGTGTTAGGGTTAGGGTTAGGGTTAGGTTTAGGGTTGGTGTTAGGTTTAGGGTTAGGGTTAGGGTTAGAGTTAGGGTTAGGGTTGGTGTTAGGGTTAGGGTTAGGGTTAGGGTTAGGGTTAGGATTAGGGTTAGGGTTGGTGTTAGGGTTAGGGTTAGGGTTAGGGTTAGGGTTAGGGTTAGGGTTAGGGTTAGGGTTGGTGTTAGGGTTAGGGTAGGGTTAGGGTTAGGGTTGGTGTTAGGTACAGGGTTAGGGTTAAAGTTAGGGTTAGGGTTTGGTTGGTGTTAGGGTTAGGGTTAGGGTTAGGGTTAGTGTTAGGGTTAGGGTTAGGGTTAGGGTTAGGATTAGGGTTAGGGTTGGTGTTAGGGTTAGCGTTAGGGTTAGGGTTAGTGTTGGTGTTAGGCATAGGGTTAGGGTTAGGGTTAGGGTTAGGGTTAGGGTTAGGGTTGGTGTTAGGGTTAGGGTTAGGGTTAGGATTATGGTTAGGGTTGGTGTTAGGGTTAGGGTTAGGGTTAGGGTTAGGGTTAGGGTTGATGTTAGGGTTAGGGTTAGGGTTAGGGTTAGAGTTAGGGTTAGTGTTAGGGTTAGGGTTGGTGTTATGGTTAGGGTTAGGGTTAGGGTTAGGGTTTGTGTTAGGGTTAGGGTTTGGGTTAGGGTTAGGGTTGGTGTTAGGTTTAGGGTTAGGGTTAGGATAAAAGTTAGGGTTGGTGTTAGGGTTAGGGTTAGGGTTAGGGTTAGGGTTCGTGTTAGGCATAGGGTTAGGGTTAGGGTTAGGGTGTGGGTTAGGGTTGGTGTTAGGGTTAGGGTTAGGGTTTTGGTTAGGGTTGGTGTTAGGGTTAGGGTTAGGGTTAGGATTAGGGTTAGAGTTGGTGTTAAGTTTAGGGTTAGGGTTAGGGTTGGTGTTAGGGTTAGGGTTAGGGTTAGGGTTAGGGTTAGTGTTAGGGTTGGTGTTAGGGTTAGGGTTAGGGTTAGGGTTGGTGTTATGTATAGGGTTAGGGTTAGGGTTAGGGTTAGGGTTAGGGTTAGGGTTAGGGTTGGTGTTAGAGTTAGGGTTAGGGTTAGGGTTAGTGTTAGGGTTAGGGTTAGGGTTAGGGTTAGGTTACCCCGAGCACTACCACTCGCCCTAGGCCTACGCCTAGCACTACCTCTGGTCCTACCCCTACCCCAGTCCCTACAGCTCTCCCTACCCATAGGCCCACACCCATCCCTACCCCTAGCCACAGCTCCCACCGCTGGTCCTAGGCCTATTTCGAGGTTTACCCCGACACCCACCCCTTGCCCTTTGCCACCCCAGCGCTACGACTACCGCTCCCACTAGCCCTACCTCTGGCCCTAGACCAACGCTCAGTGCTCACTCTAGTCCGAAATCTAGCACTTGCCCGTCGCCAACCGGTACACCTTGCCCTACCAATAGCCAGAGCACTAACCCGTGTCCTACGAAATCACCCTGGACCCACCATTAGCCACACCCTAATCCAGCCCTACATCCGTTCGGAGTTTTAGGACTACCCGGAGCCCTCTTGTGACAGTTACCCCTAGCCCTCGGCCATCCCCTACCACTACCACTAGTCCTAGGCCTAACATGAGCCCTAACCCTAACACTGCCCGTGGGCCCCTTCCAACCACTAGCCCTTCACCTAACCCTACCCCGAGCACTACCCCTCACCCTAGGCTTACGCCTAGCACTACCTCTGGTCCTACACCTACACCTGGTACTACAGCTTCCCCTACTTATAGGCCCACCCCCATCCATATCCCTAGCCACAGCTCCCACTCCTGGCCCTAGGCCTACTCCGAGGTTTACCTCGACACCCACCCCTTGCTCTATGCCTACCCCAGCGCTACGCCTACCGCTCTCACTAGCCCTAGCTCGGGCCCTAGACCAACGCCCATGGCTCCCTCTAGTCCGAGGCCTAGAACTTGCCCGTCGCTGACCAGTACACCTTGCCCTTGTTAGGGTTAGGGTTAGGGTTAGGGTTAGGGTTAGGATTAGGGTTTAGGGTTAGGGTTAAAGTTAGGTTTGGTGTTAGGGTTAGGGTTAGGGTTAGGGTTAGGGTTGGTGTTAGGTTTAGGGTTAGGGTTAGGGTTAGAGTTAGGGTTAGGGTTGGTGTTAGGGTTAGGGTTAGGGTTAGGGTTAGGGTTAGGATTAGGGTTAGGGTTGGTGTTAGGGTTAGGGTTAGGGTTAGGGTTAGGGTTAGGGTTAGGGTTGATGTTAGGGTTAGGGTAGGGTTAGGGTTAGGGTTGGTGTTAGGTACAGGGTTAGGGTTAAAGTTAGGGTTAGGGTTTGGTTGGTGTTAGGGTTAGGGTTAGGGTTAGGGTTAGTGTTAGGGTTAGGGTTAGGGTTAGGGTTAGGATTAGGGTTAGGGTTGGTGTTAGGGTTAGCGTTAGGGTTAGGGTTAGTGTTGGTGTTAGGCATAGGGTTAGGGTTAGGGTTAGGGTTAGGGTTGGTGTTAGGGTTAGGGTTAGGGTTAGGGTTAGGGTTGGTGTTAGGGTTAGGGTTAGGGTTAGGATTATGGTTAGGGTTTGTGTTAGGGTTAGGGTTAGGGTTAGGGTTGATGTTAGGGTTAGGGTTAGGGTTAGGGTTAGAGTTAGGGTTAGTGTTAGGGTTAGGGTTGGTGTTAGGGTTAGGGTTAGGGTTAGGGTTAGGGTTTGTGTTAGGGTTAGGGTTTGGGTTAGGGTTAGGGTTGGTGTTAGGTTTAGGGTTAGGGTTATGATAAGGGTTAGGGTTGGTGTTAGGGTTAGGGTTAGGGTTAGGGTTAGGGTTCGTGTTAGGCATAGGGTTAGGGTTAGGGTTAGCGTGTGGGTTAGGGTTGGTGTTAGGGTTAGGGTTAGGGTTTTGGTTAGGGTTGGTGTTAGGGTTAGGGTTAGGGTTAGGATTAGGGTTAGAGTTGGTGTTAAGGTTAGGGTTAGGGTTAGGGTTGGTGTTAGGGTTAGGGTTAGGGTTAGGGTTAGGGTTAGTGTTAGGGTTGGTGTTAGGGTTAGGGTTAGGGTTAGGGTTGGTGTTATGTATAGGGTTAGGGTTAGGGTTAGGGTTAGGGTTAGGGTTAGGGTTGGTGTTAGAGTTAGGGTTAGGGTTAGGGTTAGTGTTAGGGTTAGGGTTAGGGTTAGGGTTAGGTTACCCCGAGCACTACCACTCGCCCTAGGCCTACGCCTAGCACTACCTCTGGTCCTACCCCTACCCCAGTCCCTACAGCTCTCCCTACCCATAGGCCCACACCCATCCCTACCCCTAGCCACAGCTCCCACCGCTGGTCCTAGGCCTATTTCGAGGTTTACCCCGACACCCACCCCTTGCCCTTTGCCACCCCAGCGCTACGCCTACCGCTCCCACTAGCCCTACCTCGGGCCCTAGACCAACGCTCAGTGCTCACTCTAGTCCGAAATCTAGCACTTGCCCGTCACCAACCGGTACACCTTGCCCTACCAATAGCCAGAGCACTAACCCGTGTCCTACGAAATCACCCTGGACCCACCATTAGCCACACCCTAATCCAGCCCTACATCCGTTCGGAGTCCTAGGACTACCCGGAGCCCTCTTGTGACAGTTACCCCTAGGCCTCGGCCATCCCCTACCACTACCACTGGTCCTAGGCCTAACATGAGCCCTAACCCTAACACTGCCCGTGGGCCTCTGCCAACCACTATCCGTTCACCTAACCCTACCCCGAGCACTACACCTCGCCCTAGGCTTACGCCTAGCACTACCTCTGGTCCTACCCCTACCCCTGGTTCTACAGCTCCCCCTACTTATAGGCCCACCCCCATTCCTACCCCTAGCCACAGCTCCCACTCCTGGCCCTAGGCCTACTCCGAGGTTTACCTCGAAACCCACCCCTTGCCCTATGCCTACCCCAGCGGTACGCCTACCGCTCTCACTAGCCCTAGCTCGGGCCCTAGATTAACGCCCATGGCTCCCTCTAGTCCGAGGCCTAGAACTTGCCCGTCGCTGACCAGTACACCTTGCCCTTGTTAGGGTTAGGGTTAGGGTTAGGGTTAGGGTTAGGGTTAGGGTTAGGGTTAGGATTAGGGTTTAGGGTTAGGGTTAGGGTTAGGGTTGGTGTTAGGGTTAGGGTTAGGGTTAGGGTTAGGGTTGGTGTTAGGTTTAGGGTTAGGGTTAGGGTTAGGGTTAGCGTTAGGGTTGGTGTTAGGGTTAGGGTTAGGGTTAGGGTTAGGTTTGGTGTTAGGTTTAGCGTTAGGTTTAGGGTTAGTGTTAGGGTTAGGGTTAGGGTTAGGGTTCGGATTAGGGTTAGGGTTGGTGTTAGGGTTAGGGTTAGGGTTAGGGTTAGGGTTGGTGTTAGGTATAGGGTTAGGGTTAGGTTTAGGGTTAGGGTTAGGGTTGGTGTTAGGTTTAGGGTTAGGGTTAGTGTTATATTTAGGGTTGATGTTAGGGTTAGGGTTAGGGTTAGGGTTAGGGTTAGGGTTATGTTTAGGTTACCCCGAGCACTACCCCTCGCCCTAGGCCTACGCCTGGCACTACTTCTTGTCCTACCCCTACCCCTGGCCATACAGCTCCCCCTATTCATAGGCGCACCCCCATCCCTACCCCTAGCCAAAACTCCAACTCCTGGCCCAAAGCCTACTCCGAAGTTTACCCCGACACCCACCCCTTGCCCTATGCCTATCCCAGCGCTAAGCCTACCGCTCCCACTAGCCCTAGCTCGGGCCCTAGACCAACGCCCAGTGCTCTCTCTACTCAGAGGCCTACCACTTGCCCGAGGCCGACCAGTACACCTTGCCCTACCGTTAGCCAAAGCAGTAACCCCTGTCCTACGAAATCACCCTGGACCCACCCTTACCACACCCTAATACAGCCCTACACCTGTTCCGAGTCCTATGACTACCCGGAGCCCTTTCGTGACACCTACCCCTAGCCCTCGGCCAAGCCCTACTACTACCACTAGTCCTATGCTTAACATGAGCCCTAAACCTAACACTGCCCGTGGGCCTCTGCCAAACATTAGCCCTTCAACTAACCCTACCCCGAGCACTACCCCTCGCCCTAGGCCTACGCCTAGCACTACCTCTGGTCCTACCACTACCCCTGGCCCTACAGCTCCCCCTACCCATAGGCCCACCCCCACCCCTACCCCTAGCCACAGCTCCCACCGCAGGTCCTAGGCCTACTTCGAGGTTTACCCCGACAACCACCCCTTGCCCTTTGCCACCCCAGCGCTACGCCTACCGCTCCCACTAGCCCTACCTCGGGCCCTAGACCAACGCCCAGTGCTCACTCCAGTCCGAAGTCTAGCACTTGCCCGTTGCCAACCGGTACACCTTGCCCTTGTTAGGGTTAGGGTTAGGGTTAGGGTTAGGGTTAGGGTTAGGGTTAGGATTAGGGTTTAGGGTTAGGGTTAGGGTTAGGGTTGGTGTTAGGGTTAGGGTTAGGGTTAGGATTATGGTTAGGGTTGGTGTTAGGGTTAGGGTTAGGGTTAGGGTTAGGGTTGATGTTAGGGTTAGGGTTAGGGTTAGGGTTAGAGTTAGGGTTAGTGTTAGGGTTAGGGTTGGTGTTAGGGTTAGGGTTAGGATTAGGGTTAGGGTTTGTGTTAGGGTTAGGGTTTGGGTTAGGGTTAGGGTTGGTGTTAGGTTTAGGGTTAGGGTTAGGATAAGGGTTAGGGTTGGTGTTAGGGTTAGGGTTAGGGTTAGGGTTAGGGTTCGTGTTAGGCATAGGGTTAGGGTTAGGGTTAGGGTGTGGGTTAGGGTTGGTGTTAGGGTTAGGGTTAGGGTTTTGGTTAGGGTTGGTGTTAGGGTTAGGGTTAGGGTTAGGATTAGGGTTAGAGTTGGTGTTAAGGTTAGGGTTAGGGTTAGGGTTGGTGTTAGGGTTAGGGTTAGGGTTAGGGTTAGGGTTAGTGTTAGAGTTGGTGTTAGGGTTAGGGTTAGGGTTAGGGTTGGTGTTATGTATAGGGTTAGGGTTAGGGTTAGGGTTAGGGTTAGGGTTAGGGTTGGTGTTAGAGTTAGGGTTAGGGTTAGGGTTAGGGTTAGGGTTAGGGTTAGAGTTAGGGTTAGGTTACCCCGAGAACTACCACTCGCCCTAGGCCTACGCCTAGCACTACCTCTGGTCCTACCCCTACCCCAGTCCCTACAGCTCTCCCTACCCATAGGCCCACCCCCATTCCTACCCCTAGCCACAGCTCCCACCGCTGGTCCTAGGCCTACTTCGAGGTTTACCCCGACACCCACCCCTTGCCCTTTGCCACCCCAGCGCTACGCCTACCGCTCCCACTAGCCCTACCTCGGGCCCTAGACCAACGCCCAGTGCTCACTCTAGTCCGAAATCTAGCACTTGCCCGTCGCCATCCGGTACACCTTGCCCTACCAATAGCCAGAGCACTAACCCGTGTCATACGAAATCACCCTGGACCCACCATTATCCACACCCTAATCCAGCCCTACATCCGTTCGGAGTCCTAGGACTACCCGGAGCCCTCTTGTGACAGTTACCCCTAGGCCTCGACCATCCCCTACCACTACCACTGGTCCTAGGCCTAACATGAGCCCTAACCCTAACACTGCCCGTGGGCCTCTGCCAACCACTAGCCGTTCACCTAACCCTACCCCGAGCACTACACCTCGCCCTAGGCTTACGCCTAGCACTACCTCTGGTCCTACCCCTACCCCTGGTTCTACAGCTCACCCTACTTATAGGCCCACCCCCATTCCTACCCCTAGCCACAGCTCCCACTCCTGGCCCTAGGCCTACTCCGAGGTTTACCTCGACACCCACCCCTTGCCCTATGCCTACCCCAGCGGTACGCCTACCGCTCTCACTAGCCCTAGCTCGGGCCCTAGATTAACGCCCATGGCTCCCTCTAGTCCGAGGCCTAGAACTTGCCCGTCGCTGACCAGTACACCTTGCTCTTGTTAGGGTTAGGGTTAGGGTTAGGGTTAGGGTTAGGATTAGGTTTTAGGGTTAGGGTTAGGGTTAGGGTTGGTGTTAGGGTTAGGGTTAGGGTTAGGGTTAGGGTTGGTGTTAGGTTTAGGGTTAGGGTTAGGGTTAGGGTTAGGGTTAGGGTTGGTGTTAGGGTTAGGGTTAGGGTTAGGGTTAGGTTTGGTGTTAGGGTTAGCGTTAGGGTTAGGGTTAGTGTTAGGGTTAGGGTTAGGGTTAGGGTTAGGATTAGGGTTAGGGTTGGTGTTAGGGTTAGGGTTAGGGTTAGGGTTAGGGTTGGTGTTAGGTATAGGGTTAGGGTTAGATTTAGGGTTAGGGTTAGGGTTGGTGTTAGGTTTAGGGTTAGGGTTAGGGTTAGTGTTATATTTAGGGTTGATGTTAGGGTTAGGGTTAGGGTTAGGGTTATGTTTAGGTTACCCCGAGCACTACCCCTCGCCCTAGGCCTACGCCTGGCACTACTTCTTGTCCTACCCCTACCCCTGGCCATACAGCTCCCCCTATTCATAGGCGCACCCCCATCCCTACCCCTAGCCAAAACTCCAACTCCTGGCCCAAAGCCTACTCCGAAGTTTACCCCGACACCCACCCCTTGCCCTATGCCTATCCCAGCGCTAAGCCTACCGCTCCCACTAGCCCTAGCTCGGGCCCTAGACCAACGCCCAGTGCTCTCTCTACTCAGAGGCCTACCACTTGCCCGAGGCCGACCAGTACACCTTGCCCTACCGTTAGCCAGAGCAGTAACCCCTGTCCTACGAAATCACCCTGGACCCACACTTACCACACCCTAATACAGCCCTACACCTGTTCCGAGTCCTAGGATTACCCGGAGCCATTTCGTGACACCTACCCCTAGCCCTCGGCCAAGCCCTACTACTACCACTAGTCCTATGCTTAACATGAGCCCTAACTCTAACACTGCCCGTGGGCCTCTGCCAAACATTAGCCCTTCAACTAACCCTACCCCGAGCACTACCCCTCGCCCTAGGCCTACGCCTAGCACTACCTCTGGTCCTCCCACTACCCCTGGCCCTACAGCTCCCCCTACCCATAGGCCCACCCCCACCCCTACCCCTAGCCACAGCTCCCACCGCTGGTCCTAGGCCTACTTCGAGGTTTACCCCGACACCCACCCCTTGCCCTTTGTCACCCCAGCGCTACGCCTACCGCTCCCACTAGCCCTACCTCGGGCCCTAGACCAACGCCCAGTGCTCACTCTAGTCCGAAGTCTAGCACTTGCCCGTCGCCAACCGGTACACCTTGCCCTACCAATAGCAACAGCACTAACCCATGTCCTACGAAATCACCCTGGACCCACCATTAGCCACACCCTAATCCAGCCCTACATCCGTTCGGAGTCCTAGGACTACCCGGAGCCCTCTTGTGACAGTTACCCCTAGGCCTCGGCCATCCCCTACCACTACCACTGGTCCTAGGCCTAACATGAGCCCTAACCCTAACACTGCCCGTGGGCCTCTGCCAACCACTAGCCGTTCACCTAACCCTACCCCGAGCACTACACCTCGCCCTAGGCTTACGCCTAGCACTACCTCTGGTCCTACCCCTACCCCTGGTTCTACAGCTCCCCCTACTTATAGGCCCACCCCCATTCCTACCCCTAGCCACAGCTCCCACTCCTGGCCCTAGGCCTACTCCGAGGATTACCTCGACACCCACCCCTTGCCCTATGCCTACCCCAGCGGTACGCCTACCGCTCTCACTAGCCCTAGCTCGGGCCCTAGATTAACGCCCATGGCTCCCTCTAGTCCGAGGCCTAGAACTTGCCCGTCGCTGACCAGTACACCTTGCCCTTGTTAGGGTTAGGGTTAGGGTTAGGGTTAGGGTTAGGGTTAGGGTTAGGGTTAGGATTAGGGTTTAGGGTTAGGGTTAGGGTTAGGGTTGGTGTTAGGGTTAGGGTTAGGGTTAGGGTTAGGGTTGGTGTTAGGTTTAGGGTTAGGGTTAGGGTTAGGGTTAGGGTTAGGGTTGGTGTTAGGGTTAGGGTTAGGGTTAGGGTTAGGTTTGGTGTTAGGGTTACAGTTAGGGTTAGGGTTAGTGTTAGGGTTAGGGTTAGGGTTAGCGTTAGGATTAGGGTTAGGGTTGGTGTTAGGGTTAGGGTTAGGGTTAGGGTTGGTGTTAGGTATAGGGTTAGGGTTAGGTTTAGGGTTAGGGTTAGGGTTGGTGTTAGGTTTAGGGTTAGGGTTAGGGTTAGTGTTATATTTAGGGTTGATGTTAGGGTTAGGGTTAGGGTTAGGGTTAGGGTTAGGGTTATGTTTAGGTTACCCCGAGCACTACCCCTCGCCCTAGGCCTACGCCTAGCACTACCTCTGGTCCTACCACTACCCCTGGCCCTACAGCTCCCCCTACCCATAGGCCCACCCCCACCCCTACCCCTAGCCACAGCTCCCACTCCTGGCCCTAGGCCTACTCCGAGGTTTACCTCGACACCCACCCCTTGCCCTATGCCTACCCCAGCGCTACGCCTACTGCTCCCACTAGCCCTAGCTCGGGCCTTGACCAACGCCCATGGCTCCCTCTAGTCCAAGGCCTAGAACTTGCCCGTCGCTGACTAGTACACATTGCCCTTGTTAGGGTTAGGATAAGGGTTAGGGTTAGGGTTTAGGGTTAGGGTTAGGGTTAGGGTTGGTGTTAGGTTTAGGGTTAGGATTAGGGTTAGGGTTGGTGTTAGGGTTAGGGTTCGTGTTAGGGTTAGGGTTAGGATTAGCGTTAGGGTTGGTGTTAGGGTTAGGGTTAGGGTTAGGGTTAGGGTTAAGTCACCCCGAGCACTACCCCTCGCCCTAGGCGTACGCCTGGCACGACCTCTGGTCCTACTCCTACCCCTGGCCCTACAGCTCCCCCTACCCATAGGCCCACCCCCATTCCTACCCCTAGCCACAGCTCCCACTCCTGGTCCTAGGCCTACTCCGAGGTTTACCCCGACACCCACCCCTTGCCCTTTGCCTACCACAGCGCTACGCCTACCGCTCCCACTAGCCCTACCTCGGGCCCTAGACCAACGCCCAGTGCTCAATCTAGTCCGAAGCCTAGCACTTGCCCGTCACCGACCAATACACCCTGCCCTACCGAAAGCCAGATCACTAACCCTTGTCCTACGAAATCACCCTGGACCCACAATTAGCCACACCCTAATCCAGCCCTACATCCGTTCGGAGTCCTATGACTACCCGGAGCCATTTCGTGACACCTACACCTAGTCCTCGGCCAACCCCTACCACTACCACTAGTCCTAGGCTTAACATGAGCCCTAACCCTAACACTGCCCCTGGGCCTCTGCCAACCACTAGCCCTTACCTAACCCTACCCCGAGCACTACCCCTCGCCCTAGGCTTACGCCTAGCACTACCTCTGGTCCTACCCCTACGCCTGGCCCTACAGCTCCCCCTACTAATAGGCCCATCCCCATCCCTACCCCTAGCCACCACTCCAACCTCTGGCCCAAAGCCTACTCCGAGGTTTACCCCGACACCCACCCCTTGCCCTATGCCTACCCCAGCGCTACGCCTATCGCTCCCACTAGCCCTAGCTCGGGCCCTAGACCAAAGCCCAGTGCTCATCTAGTCCGAGTCCTAGCACTTGCCCGTCGCCGACCAGTACACCTTGCCCTACCGTTAGCCAGAGCAGTAACCCGTGTTCTACGAAATCACCCTGGACCCACCATTACCACACCCTAATGCAGCCCTACACCTGTTCTGAGTCCTAGGATTACACGGAGCCCTCCCGTGACACCTACCCCTAGTCCTCGGCCAACCCCTACCACTACCACTAGTCCTAGGCCTAACATGAGCCCTAACCCTAACACTGCCCGTGGGCCTCTGCCAACCACTAGCCCTTCACCTAACCCTACCCCGAGCACTACCCTTCGCCCTAGGCTTACGCCTAGCACTACCTCTGGTCCTACCCCTACCCCTGGTTCTACAGCGCCCCCTACTTATAGGCCCACCCCTATCCCTACCCCTAGCCACAGCTCCCACTCCTGGCCCTAGGCCTAATCCGAGGCTTACCTCGACGCCCACCTTTTGCTCTATGCCTACCCCAGCGCTACGCCTACCGCTCTCACTAGCCCTAGCTCGGGCCCTAGACCAACGCCCATGGCTCCCTCTAGTCCGAGGCCTAGAACTTGCCCGTTGCTGACCAGTACACCTTGCCCTTGTTAGGGTTAGGGTTAGGGTTAGGGTTAGGATTAGGGTTTAGGGTTAGGGTTAGGGTTAGGTTTGGTGTTAGAGTTAGGGTTAGGGTTAGGGTAAGGGTTGGTGTTAGGTTTAGGGTTAGGGTTAGGGTTAGGGTTAGGGTTAGGGTTGGTGTTAGGGTTAGGGTTTGATAGGGTTAGGATTGGTGTTAGGTTTAGGGTTAGCGTTAGGGTTAGGGTTAGGGTTGTTGTTAGATTTAGGGTTAGGGTTAGGGTTCGTGTTAGGCATAGGGTTAGGGTTAGGGTTAGGGTTAGGGTTGGTGTTAGGGTTAGGGTTAGGGTTAGGGTTGGTGTTAGGATTAGGGTTAGGGTTAGGATTAGGGTTAGAGTTGGTGTTAGGGTTAGGGTTAGGGTTAGGGTTAGGGTTGTTGTTAGGGTTAGGGTTAGGGTTAGGGTTAGGGTTAGGGTTAGGGTTGGTGTTAGGGTTAGGGTTAGGGTTAGGGTTGGTGTTAGGTATAGGGTTAGGGTTAGGGTTAGGGTTAGGGTTAGGGTTAGGGTTGGTGTTAGGTTTAGGGTTAGGGTTAGGGTTAGGGTTAGGTTTAGGGTTGGTGTTAGGGTTAGTGTTTGGGTTAGGGTTAGGGTTGGTGTTAGGTTTAGGGTTAGCGTTAGGGTTAGGGTTAGGGTTGCTGTTAGGGTTAGGGTAGGGTTAGGGTTCGTGTTAGGCATAGGGTTAGGGTTAGGGTTAGGGTTAGGGTTAGGGTTGGTGTTAGGGTTAGGGTTAGGGTTAGGGTTAGGGTTGGTGTTAGGGTTAGGGTTAGGGTTAGGATTAGGGTTAGAGTTGGTGTTAGGGTTAGGGTTAGGGTTAGGGTTAGGGTTGTTGTAAGTGTTAGGGTTAGGGTTAGGGTTAGGGTTAGGGTTAGAATTAGGGTTAGGGTTGGTGTTAGGGTTAGGGTTAGGGTTAGGGTTAGGGTTGGTGTTAGGGATAGGGTTAGGGTTAGGGTTAGGGTTAGGGTTAGGGTTAGGGTTGGTGTTAGGTTTAGGGTTAGGGTTAGGGTTAGTGTTAGGGTTAGGGTTAGGGTTAGGGTTAGGTTACCCCAAGCACTACCCCTCGCCCTAGGCCTACGCCTAGCACTACCTCTGGTCCTACCCCTACCCCTGTCCCTACAGCTCCCCCTACCCATAGGCTCACCCCCATCCCTACCCCTAGCCACAGCTCCCACTCCTGGCCCTAGGCCTACTCCGAGGCTTACCTCGACGCCCACCCCTTGCTCTATGCCTACCCCAGCGCTACGCCTACCGCTCTCACTAGCCCTAGATCGGCCCTAGACCAACGCCCATGGCTCCCTCTAGTCCGAGGCCTAGAACTTGCCCGTCGCTGACCAGTACACCTTGCCCTTGTTAGGGTTAGGGTTAGGGTTAGGGTTAGGGTTAGGATTAGGGTTTAGGGTTAGGGTTAGGGTTAGGTTTGGTGTTAGAGTTAGGGTTAGGGTTAGGTTAAGGGTTGGTGTTAGGTATAGGGTTAGGGTTAGGGTTAAAGTTAGGGTTAGGGTTGGTGTTAGGGTTAGGGTTTGGGTTAGGGTTAGGGTTGGTGTTAGGTTTAGGGTTAGCGTTAGGTTTAGGGTTAGGGTTGGTGTTAGGGTTAGGGTTAGGGTTAGGGTTCGTGTTAGGCATAGGATTAGAATTAGGGTTAGGGTTAGGGTTAGGGTTGGTGTTAGGGTTAGGGTTAGGGTTAGGGTTAGGTTTGGTGTTAGGGTTAGGGTTAGGGTTAGGGTTGGTGTTAGGTTTAGGGTTAGGGTTAGGGTTAGTGTTAGGGTTAGGGTTAGGGTTAGGGTTAGGTTACCCCGAGCACTACACCTCGCCCTAGGCCTACGCCTAGCACTACCTCTGGTCCTACCCCTACCCCTGTCCCTACAGCTCCCCCTACCCATAGGCCCACCCCCATCCCTACCCCTAGCCAAAGCTCCCACTCCTGGGCCTAGGCCTACTCCGAGGTTTACCCCGACACCCACCCCTTGCCCTTTGCCTACCCTAGCGCTACGCCTACCGCTCCCACTAGCCCTACCTCAAGCCCTAGACCAACGCCCAGTGCTCACTCTAGTCCGAACCCTAGCACTTGCCCGTCGCCAACCGGTACACCTTGCCCTACCGATAGCCAGAGCACTAACCCGTGTCCTACGAAATGACCCTGGACCCACCATTAGCCACACCCTAATCCAGCCCTACATCCGTTCGGAGTTTTAGGACTACCCGGAGCCATTTCGTGACTCCTACCCCTAGTCCTCGGCCAACCCCTACCACTACCACTAGTCCTAGGCTTAACATGAGCCCTAACCCTAACACTGCCCGTGGGCCTCTGCCAAACACTAGCCCTTCAACTAACCCTACCCCGAGCACTACCCCTCGCCCTAGGCCTACGCCTAGCACTACCTCTGTTCCTACCACTACCCTGGCCCTACAGCTCCCCCTACCCATAGGCCCACCCCCAACCCTACCACTAGCCACAGCACCCACTCCTGGCTCTAGGCCTACTCGAGGTTTACCTCGACACCTACCCCTTGCCCTATGACTACCCTAGCGCTACGCCTACCGCTCTCACTAGCCCTAGCTTGGGCCCTAGACCAACGCCCATGCCTCCTTCTAGTCCGAGGCCTAGAACTTGCCCGTCGCTGACCAGTAAACCTTGCCCTTGTTAGGGTTAGGGTTAGGGTTAGGGTTAGGGTTAGGATTAGGGTTTAGGGTTAGGGTTAGGGTTAGGGTTGGTGTTAGGGTTAGGGTTAGGGTTAGGGTTAGGGTTGGTGTTAGGGTTAATGTTAGGGTTAGGGTTAGGGTTACGGTTAGGGTTGGTGTTAGGGTTAGGGTTAGGGTTAGGGTTAGGATTAGGGTTAGGGCTGGTGTTAGGGTTAGGGTTAGGGTTAGCGTTGGTGTTAGGGTTAGGGTTAGGGTTAGGGTTGGTGTTAGGTATAGGGTTAGGGTTAGGGTTAGGGTTAGGGTTAGGGTTGGTGTTAGGGTTAGGGTTAGGGTTAGGGTTAGTGTTAGGGTTAGGGTTAGGGTTAGGATTAGGATTAGGGTTAGGGTTGGTGTTAGGGTTAGGGTTAGGTTTAGGGTTAGGGTTCGTGTTAGGCATAGGGTTAGGGTTAGGGTTAGGGTTGGTGTTAGGGTTAGGGTTAGGGTAAGGGTTAGGGTTGATGTTAGCTTTAGGGTTAGGGTTAGGATTAGGGTGAGGGTTGGTGTTAGGGTTAGGGTTAGGGTTAGGGTTAGGGTTGGTGTTAGGGTTAGGGTTAGGGTTAGAGTTAGGGTTAGGGTTAGGGTTGGTGTTAGGGTTAGGGATAGGGTTAGGGTTAGGGTTGGTGTTAGGGTTAGGGTTTGGGTTAGGGTTAGGGTTGGTGTTACGTTTAGGGTTAGGGTTAGGGTTAGGGTTGGTGTTAGGGTTAGGGTTAGGGTTAGGGTTAGGGTTAGGGTTCGTGTTAGGCATAGGGTTAGGGTTAGGGTTAGGGTTAGGGTTACTGTTAGGGTTGGTGTTAGGTTTAGGGTTAGGGTTAGGGTTAGGATTAGGGTTAGGGTTGGTGTTAGGCTTAGGGTTAGGGTTAGGGTTGGTGTTAGGGTTAGGGTTAGGGTTAGGGTTAGGGTTGGTGTTAGGTAAAGGGTTAGGGTTAGGGTTAGGGTTAGGGTTAGGGTTGGTTTTAGGGTTAGGGTTAGGGTTAGAGTTAGGGTTAGGGTTAGGGTTAGGGTTGGTGTTAGGGTTAGGGTTAGGGTTAGGGTTAGGGTTAGGGTTCGTGTTAGGCATAGGGTTAGGGTTAGGGTTAGGGTTAGGGTTACTGTTAGGGTTGGTGTTAGGTTTAGGGTTAGGGTTAGGGTTAGGATTAGGGTTAGGGTTGGTGTTAGGCTTAGGGTTAGGGTTAGGGTTGGTGTTAGGGTTAGGGTTAGGGTTAGGGTTAGGGTTGGTGTTAGGTAAAGGGTTAGGGTTAGGGTTAGGGTTAGGGTTAGGGTTGGTTTTAGGGTTAGGGTTAGGGTTAGTGTTAGGGTTAGGGTTAGGGTTAGGATAAGGATTAGGGATAGGGTTGGTGTTAGGGTTAGGGTTAGGGTTAGGGTTAGGGTTCGTGTTAGGCATAGGGTTAGGGTTAGGGTTAGGGTTAGGGTTAGGGTTGGTGTTAGGGTTAGGGTTAGGGTAAGGGTTAGGGTTGATGTTAGCTTTAGGGTTAGGGTTAGGATTAGGGTGAGGGTTGGTGTTAGGGTTAGGGTTAGGGTTAGGGTTAGGGTTGGTGTTAGGGTTAGGGTTAGGGTTAGAGTTAGGGTTAGGGTTAGGGTTAGGGTTGGTGTTAGGGTTAGGGATAGGGTTAGGGTTAGGGTTGGTGTTAGGGTTAGGGTTTGGGTTAGGGTTAGGGTTGGTGTTACGTTTAGGGTTAGGGTTAGGGTTAGGGTTGGTGTTAGGGTTAGGGTTAGGGTTAGGGTTAGGGTTAGGGTTCGTGTTAGGCATAGGGTTAGGGTTAGGGTTAGGGTTAGGGTTACTGTTAGGGTTGGTGTTAGGTTTAGGGTTAGGGTTAGGGTTAGGATTAGGGTTAGGGTTGGTGTTAGGCTTAGGGTTAGGGTTAGGGTTGGTGTTAGGGTTAGGGTTAGGGTTAGGGTTAGGGTTGGTGTTAGGTATAGGGTTAGGGTTAGGGTTAGGGTTAGGGTTAGGGTTAGGGTTGGTTTTAGGGTTAGGGTTAGGGTTAGTGTTAGGGTTAGGGTTAGGGTTAGGATTAGGATTAGGGATAGGGTTGGTGTTAGGGTTAGGGTTAGGGTTAGGGTTAGGGTTCGTGTTAGGCATAGGGTTAGGGTTAGGGTTAGGGTTAGGGTTATGTTTGGTGTTAGTGTTAGGGTTAGGGTTTTGGTTAGGGTTGGTGTTAGGGTTAGGGTTAGGGTTAGGGTTAGGGTTAGGGTTGGTGTTAGGGTTAGGGTTAGGGTTAGGGTTGGTGTTAGGTTTAGGGTTAGGGTTAGGGTTAGGGTTAGGGTTAGGGTTGGTGTTAGAGTTAGGGTTAGGGTTAGGGTTAGTGTTAGGGTTAGGGTTACGGTTAGGGTTAGGTTACCCCGAGCACTACCCCTCGCCCTAGGCCTACGCCTAGCACTACCTCTGGTCCTACCCCTACCCCAGTCCCTACAGCTCCCCCTACCCATAGGCCCACCCCCATCCCTTCCCCTAGCCACAGCTCCCACTCCTGGTACTAGGCCTACTTCGAGGTTTACCCCGACACCCACCCCTTGCCCTTTGCCTACCCCAGCGCTACGCCTACTGCTCCCACTAGCCCTACATCGGGCCCTAGACCAACGCCCAGTGCTCACTCTAGTCCGAAGCCTAGCACTTGCCCGACGCCAACCGGTACACCTTGCCCTACCAATAGCCAGAGCACTAACCCGTGTCCTACGAAATCACCCTGGACCCACCATTAGCCACACCCTAATCCAGCCCTACATCCGTTCGGAGTCCTATGACTACCCGGAGCCATTTCGTGACACCTACCCCTAGTCCTCGGCCAACCCCTACCACTACCACTAGTCCTAGGCTTAACATGAGCCCTAACCCTAACACTTCCCGTGGGCCTCTGCCAAACACTAGCCCTTCAACTAACCCTACCCCGAGCACTACCCCTCGCCCTAGGCCTACGCCTAGCACTACCTCTGTTCCTACCACTACCCTGGCCCTACAGCTCCCCCTACCCATAGGCCCACCCCCAACCCTACCACTAGCCACAGCTCCCACTCCTGGCTCTAGGCCTACTCGAGGTTTACCTCGACACCCACCCCTTGCCCTATGCCTACCCCAGCGCTACGCCTACCGCTCTCACTAGCCCTAGCTTGGGCCCTAGACCAACGCCCATGCCTCCTTCTAGTCCGAGGCCTAGAACTTGCCCGTCGCTGACCAGTAAACCTTGCCCTTGTTAGGGTTAGGGTTAGGGTTAGGGTTAGGGTTAGGGTTAGGATTAGGGTTTAGGGTTAGGGTTAGGGTTAGGGTTGGTGTTAGGGTTAGGGTTAGGGTTAGGGTTAGGGTTGGTGTTAGGGTTAATGTTAGGGTTAGGGTTAGGGTTACGGTTAGGGTTGGTGTTAGGGTTAGGGTTAGGGTTAGGGTTAGGATTAGGGTTAGGGTTGGTGTTAGGGTTAGGGTTAGGGTTAGGGTTGGTGTTAGGGTTAGGGTTAGGGTTAGGGTTAGGGTTGGTGTTAGGTATAGGGTTAGGGTTAGGGTTAGGGTTAGGGTTAGGGTTAGGGTTAGGGTTAGGGTTGGTGTTAGGGTTAATGTCAGGGTTAGGGTTAGGGTTACGGTTAGGGTTCGTGTTAGGGTTAGGGTTAGGGTTAGGATTAGGGTTAGGGTTGGTGTTAGGGTTAGGGTTAGGGTTAGGGTTGGTGTTAGGGTTAGGGTTAGGGTTAGGGTTAGGGTTGGTGTTAGGTATAGGGTTAGGGTTAGGGTTAGGGTTGGTGTTAGGGTTAGGGTTAGGGTTAGGGTTAGTTTTAGGGTTAGGGTTAGGGTTAGGATTAGGATTAGGGTTAGGGTTGGGGTTAGGGTTAGGGTTAGGTTTAGGATTAGGGTTCGTGTTAGGCATAGGGTTAGGGTTAGGGTTAGGGTTAGGGTTAGGGTTGGTGTTAGGGTTAGGGTTAGGGTAAGGGTTAGGTTTGATGTTAGCTTTAGGGTTAGGGTTAGGATTAGGGTTAGGGTTGGTGTTAGGGTTAGGGTTAGGGTTAGGGTTAGGGTTGGTGTTAGGGTTAGGGTTAGGGTTAGAGTTAGGTTTAGGGTTAGGGTTAGGGTTGGTGTTAGGGTTAGGGTTAGGGTTAGGGTTAGGGTTGGTGTTAGGGTTAGGGTTTGGGTTAGGGTTAGGTTTGGTGTTACGTTTAGGGTTAGGGTTAGGGTTAGGGTTGGTGTTAGGTTTAGGGTTAGGGTTAGGGTTAGGGTTCGTGTTAGGCATAGGGTTATGGTTAGGGTTAGGGTTAGGGTTACTGTTAGGGTTGGTGTTAGGGTTAGGGTTAGGGTTAGGGTTAGGATTAGGGTTAGGGTTGGTGTTAGGGTTAGGGTTAGGGTTAGGGTTGGTGTTAGGGTTAGGGTTAGGGTTAGGGTTAGGGTTGGTGTTAGGTACAGGGTTAGGGTTAGGGTTAGGGTTAGGGTTAGGGTTAGGGTTGGTGTTAGGTTTAGGGTTAGGGTTAGGGTTAGTGTTAGGGTTAGGGTTAGGGTTAGGATTAGGATTAGGGATAAGGTTGGTGTTAGGGTTAGGGTTAGGTTTAGGGTTAGGGTTAGGGTTAGGGTTCGTGTTAGGCATAGGGTTAGGGTTAGGGTTAGGTTTAGGGTTATGTTTGGTGTTAGGGTTAGGGTTAGGGTTTTGGTTAGGGTTGGTGTTAGGGTTAGGGTTAGGGTTAGGATTAGGGTTAGAGTTGGTGTTAAGGTTAGGGTTAGGGTTAGGGTTAGCGTTGGTGTTAGGGTTAGGGTTAGGGTTAGGGTTAGGGTTGGTGTTAGGGTTAGGGTTAGGGTTAGGGTTGGTGTTAGGTTTAGGGTTAGGGTTAGGGTTAGGGTTAGGGTTAGGGTTGGTGTTAGAGTTAGGGTTAGGGTTAGGGTTAGTGTTAGGGTTAGGGTTAGGTTACCCCGAGCACTAACCCTCGCCCTAGGCCTACGCCTAGCACTACCTCTGGTCCTACCCCTACCCCAGTTTTTACAGCTCCCCCTACCCATAGGCCCACCCCCATCCCTACCCCTAGCCACAGCTCCCACTCCTGGTCCTAGGCCTACTTCGAGGTTTACCCCGACACCCACCCCTTGCCCTTTGCCTACCCCAGCGCTACGCCTACTGCTCCCACTAGCCCTACCTCGGGCCCTAGACCAACGCCCAGTGCTCACTCTAGTCCGAAGCCTAGCACTTGCCCGTCGCCAACCGGTACACCTTGCCCTACCAATAGCCAGAGCACTAACCCGTGTCCTACGAAATCACCCTGGACCCACCATTAGCCACACCCTAATCCAGCCCTACATCCGTTCGGAGTCCTATGACTACCCGGAGCCATTCGTGACACCTACCCCTAGTCCTCGGCCAACCCCTACCACTACCACTAGTCCTAGGCCTAACATGAGCCCTAACCCTAACACTGCCCGTGGGCCTCTGCCAACCACTAACCCTTCACCTAACCCTACCCCGAGCACTACCCTTCGCCCTAGGCTTACGCCTAGCACTACCTCTGGTCCTACCCCTACCCCTGATTCTACAGCGCCCCCTACTTATAGGCCCACCCCTATCCCTACCCCTAGCCACAGCTCCCACTCCTGGCCCTAGGCCTAATCCGAGGCTTACCTCGACGCCCACCTTTTGCTCTATGCCTACCCCAGCGCTACGCCTACCGCTCTCACTAGCCCTAGCTCGGGCCCTAGACCAACGCCCATGGCTCCCTCTAGTCCGAGGCCTAGAACTTGCCCGTTGCTGACCAGTACACCTTGCCCTTGTTAGGGTTAGGGTTAGGGTTAGGGTTAGGATTAGGGTTTAGGGTTAGGGTTAGGGTTAGGTTTGGTGTTAGAGTTAGGGTTAGGGTTAGGGTAAGGGTTGGTGTTAGGTTTAGGGTTAGGGTTAGGGTTAGGGTTAGGGTTAGGGTTGGTGTTAGGGTTAGGGTTTGATAGGGTTAGGATTGGTGTTAGGTTTAGGGTTAGCGTTAGGGTTAGGGTTAGGGTTGGTGTTAGATTTAGGGTTAGGGTTAGGGTTCGTGTTAGGCATAGGGTTAGGGTTAGGGTTAGGGTTAGGGTTGGTGTTAGGGTTAGGGTTAGGGTTAGGGTTAGGGTTGGTGTTAGGATTAGGGTTAGGGTTAGGATTAGGGTTAGAGTTGGTGTTAGGGTTAGGGTTAGGGTTAGGGTTAGGGTTGTTGTTAGGGTTAGGGTTAGGGTTAGGGTTAGGGTTAGGGTTAGGGTTGGTGTTAGGGTTAGGGTTAGGGTTAGGGTTGGTGTTAGGTATAGGGTTAGGGTTAGGGTTAGGGTTAGGGTTAGGGTTAGGGTTGGTGTTAGGTTTAGGGTTAGGGTTAGGGTTAGGGTTAGGGTTGGTGTTAGGGTTAGTGTTTGGGTTAGGGTTAGGGTTGGTGTTAGGTTTAGTGTTAGCGTTAGGGTTAGGGTTAGGGTTGGTGTTAGGGTTAGGGTAGGGTTAGGGTTCGTGTTAGGCATAGGGTTAGGGTTAGGGTTAGGGTTAGGGTTGGTGTTAGGGTTAGGGTTAGGTTTAGGGTTAGGGTTGGTGTTAG
Organism: Rhinolophus hipposideros; assembly: GCF_964194185.1. NCBI lineage: Eukaryota > Metazoa > Chordata > Mammalia > Chiroptera > Rhinolophidae > Rhinolophus > Rhinolophus hipposideros. Next base: position 358,661 of record NW_027669052.1, read on the forward strand.
GGTTAGGGTTAGGGTTAGGATTAGGGTTAGAGTTGGTGTTAGGGTTAGGGTTAGGGTTAGGGTTAGGGTTGTTGTAAGGGTTAGGGTTAGGGTTAGGGTTAGGGTTAGGGTTAGAATTAGGGTTAGGGTTGGTGTTAGGGTTAGGGTTAGGGTTAGGGTTGGTGTTAGGTATAGGGTTAGGGTTAGGGTTAGGGTTAGGGTTAGGGTTAGGGTTAGGGTTGGTGTTAGGTTTAGGGTTAGGGTTAGGGTTAGTGTTAGGGTTAGGGTTAGGGTTAGGGTTAGGTTACCCCAAGCACTACCCCTCGCCCTAGGCCTACGCCTAGCACTACCTCTGGTCCTACCCCTACCCCTGTCCCTACAGCTCCCCCTACCCATAGGCTCACCCCCATCCCTACCCCTAGCCACAGCTCCCACTCCTGGCCCTAGGCCTACTCCGAGGCTTACCTCGACGCCCACCCCTTGCTCTATGCCTACCCCAGCGCTACGCCTACCGCTCTCACTAGCCCTAGCTCGGCCCTAGACCAACGCCCATGGCTCCCTCTAGTCCGAGGCCTAGAACTTGCCCGTCGCTGACCAGTACACCTTGCCCTTGTTAGGGTTAGGGTTAGGGTTAGGGTTAGGGTTAGGATTAGGGTTTAGGGTTAGGGTTAGGGTTAGGTTTGGTGTTAGAGTTAGGGTTAGGGTTAGGTTAAGGGTTGGTGTTAGGTATAGGGTTAGGGTTAGGGTTAAAGTTAGGGTTAGGGTTGGTGTTAGGGTTAGGATTTGGGTTAGGGTTAGGGTTGGTGTTAGGTTTAGGGTTAGCGTTAGGTTTAGGGTTAGGGTTGGTGTTAGGGTTAGGGTTCGTGTTAGGCATAGGATTAGAATTAGGGTTAGGGTTAGGGTTAGGGTTGGTGTTAGGGTTAGGGTTAGGGTTAGGGTTAGGTTTGGTGTTAGGGTTAGGGTTAGGGTTAGGGTTGGTGTTAGGTTTAGGGTTAGGGTTAGGGTTAGTGTTAGGGTTAGGGTTAGGGTTAGGGTTAGGTTACCCCGAGCACTACACCTCGCCCTAGGCCTACGCCTAGCACTACCTCTGGTCCTACCCCTACCCCTGTCCCTACAGCTCCCCCTACCCATAGGCCCACCCCCATCCCTACCCCTAGCCAAAGCTCCCACTCCTGGGCCTAGGCCTACTCCGAGGTTTTCCCCGACACCCACCCCTTGCCCTTTGCCTACCCTAGCGCTACGCCTACCGCTCCCACTAGCCCTACCTCGGGCCCTAGTCCAACGCCCAGTGCTCACTCTAGTCCGAACCCTAGCACTTGCCCGTCGCCAACCGGTACACCTTGCCCTACCGATAGCCAGAGCACTAACCCGTGTCCTACGAAATGACCCTGGACCCACCATTAGCCACACCCTAATCCAGCCCAACATCCGTTCGGAGTTTTAGGACTACCCGGAGCCATTTCGTGACTCCTACCCCTAGTCCTCGGCCAACCCCTACCACTACCACTAGTCCTAGGCTTAACATGAGCCCTAACCCTAACACTGCCCGTGGGCCTCTGCCAAACACTAGCCCTTCAACTAACCCTACCCCGAGCACTACCCCTCGCCCTAGGCCTACGCCTAGCACTACCTCTGTTCCTACCACTACCCTGGCCCTACAGCTCCCCCTACCCATAGGCCCACCCCCAACCCTACCACTAGCCACAGCACCCACTCCTGGCTCTAGGCCTACTCGAGGTTTACCTCGACACCCACCCCTTGCCCTATGACTACCCCAGCGCTACGCCTACCGCTCTGACTAGCCCTAGCTTGGGCCCTAGACCAACGCCAATGCCTCCTTCTAGTCCGAGGCCTAGAACTTGCCCGTCGCTGACCAGTAAACCTTGCCCTTGTTAGGGTTAGGGTTAGGGTTAGGGTTAGGGTTAGGATTAGGGTTTAGGGTTAGGGTTAGGGTTAGGGTTGGTGTTAGGGTTAGGGTTAGGGTTAGGGTTAGGGTTGGTGTTAGGGTTAATGTTAGGGTTAGGGTTAGGGTTACGGTTAGGGTTGGTGTTAGGGTTAGGGTTAGGGTTAGGGTTAGGATTAGGGTTAGGGCTGGTTTAGGGTTAGGGTTAGGGTTAGCGTTGGTGTTAGGGTTAGGGTTAGGGTTAGGGTTAGGGTTGGTGTTAGGTATAGGGTTAGGGTTAAGGTTAGGGTTAGGGTTAGGGTTGGTGTTAGGGTTAGGGTTAGGGTTAGGGTTAGTGTTAGGGTTAGGGTTAGGGTTAGGATTAGGATTAGGGTTAGGGTTGGTGTTAGGGTTAGGGTTAGGTTTAGGGTTAGGGTTCGTGTTAGGCATAGGGTTAGGGTTAGGGTTAGGGTTAGGGTTAGGGTTGGTGTTAGGGTTAGGGTTAGGGTAAGGGTTAGGGTTGATGTTAGCTTTAGGGTTAGGGTTAGGATTAGGGTGAGGGTTGGTGTTAGGGTTAGGGTTAGGGTTAGGGTTAGGGTTGGTGTTAGGGTTAGGGTTAGGGTTAGAGTTAGGGTTAGGGTTAGGGTTAGGGTTGGTGTTAGGGTTAGGGATAGGGTTAGGGTTAGGGTTGGTGTTAGGGTTAGGGTTTGGGTTAGGGTTAGGGTTGGTGTTACGTTTAGGGTTAGGGTTAGGGTTAGGGTTGGTGTTAGGGTTAGGGTTAGGGTTAGGGTTAGGGTTAGGGTTTGTGTTAGGCATAGGGTTAGGGTTAGGGTTAGGGTTAGGGTTAGGGTTACTGTTAGGGTTGGTGTTAGGGTTAGGGTTAGGGTTAGGGTTAGGATTAGGGTTAGGGTTGGTGTTAGGCTTAGGGTTAGGATTAGGGTTGGTGTTAGGGTTAGGGTTAGGGTTAGGGTTAGGGTTGGTGTTAGATATAGGGTTAGGGTTAGGGTTAGGGTTAGGGTTAGGGTTAGGGTTGGTTTTAGGGTTAGGATTAGGGTTAGTGTTAGGGTTAGGGTTAGGGTTAGGATTAGGATTAGGGATAGGGTTGGTGTTAGGGTTAGGGTTAGGTTTAGGGTTAGGGTTAGGGTTAGGGTTCGTGTTAGGCATAGGGTTAGGGTTAGAGTTAGGGTTAGGGTTATGTTTGGTGTTAGGGTTAGGGTTAGGGTTTTGGTTAGGGTTGGTGTTAGGGTTAGGGTTAGGGTTAGGATTAGGGTTAATATTGGTGTTAAGGTTAGGGTTAGGGTTAGGGTTAGGGTTGGTGTTAGGGTTAGGGTTAGGGTTAGGGTTGGTGTTAGGTTTAGGGTTAGGGTTAGGGTTAGGGTTAGGGTTAGGGTTGGTGTTAGAGTTAGGGTTAGGATTAGGGTTAGTGTTAGGGTTAGGGTTAGGGTTAGGGTTAGGTTACCCCGAGCACTAACCCTCGCCCTAGGCCTACGCCTAGCACTACTTCTGGTCCTACCCCTACCCCAGTCCCTACAGCTCCCCCTACCCATAGGCCCACCCCCATCCCTTCCCCTAGCCACAGCTCCCACTCCTGGTACTAGGCCTACTTCGAGGTTTACCCCGACACCCACCCCTTGCCCTTTGCCTACCCCAGCGCTACGCCTACTGCTTTCACTAGCCCTACATCGGGCCCTAGACCAACGCCCAGTGCTCACTCTAGTCCGAAGCCTAGCACTTGCCCAACGCCAACCGGTACACCTTGCCCTACCAATAGCCAGAGCACTAACCCGTGTCCTACGAAATCACCCTGGACCCACCATTAGCCACACCCTAATCCAGCCCTACATCCGTTCGGAGTCCTATGACTACCCGGAGCCATTTCGTGACACCTACCCCTAGTCCTCGGCCAACCCCTACCACTACCACTAGTCCTAGGCTTAACATGAGCCCTAACCCTAACACTTCCCGTGGGCCTCTGCCAAACACTAGCCCTTCAACTAACCCTACCCCGAGCACTACCCCTCGCCCTAGGCCTACGCCTAGCACTACCTCTGTTCCTACCACTACCCTGGCCCTACAGCTCCCCCTACCCATAGGCCCACCCCCAACCCTACCACTAGCCACAGCTCCCACTCCTGGCTCTAGGCCTACTCGAGGTTTACCTCGACACCCACCCCTTGCCCTATGCCTACCCCAGCGCTACGCCTACCGCTCTCACTAGCCCTAGCTTGGGCCCTAGACCAACGCCCATGCCTCCTTCTAGTCCGAGGCCTAGAACTTGCCCGTCGCTGACCAGTAAACCTTGCCCTTGTTAGGGTTAGGGTTAGGGTTAGGGTTAGGGTTAGGGTTAGGATTAGGGTTTAGGGTTAGGGTTAGGGTTAGGGTTGGTGTTAGGGTTAGGGTTAGGGTTAGGGTTAGGGTTGGTGTTAGGGTTAATGTTAGGGTTAGGGTTAGGGTTACGGTTAGGGTTGGTGTTAGGGTTAGGGTTAGGGTTAGGGTTAGGATTAGGGTTAGGGTTGGTGTTAGGGTTAGGGTTAGGGTTAGGGTTGGTGTTAGGGTTAGGGTTAGGGTTAGGGTTAGGGTTGGTGTTAGGTATAGGGTTAGGGTTAGGGTTAGGGTTAGGGTTAGGGTTAGGGTTAGGGTTGGTGTTAGGGTTAATGTCAGGGTTAGGGTTAGGGTTACGGTTAGGGTTGGTGTTAGGGTTAGGGTTAGGGTTAGGGTTAGGATTAGGGTTTGGGTTGGTGTTAGGGTTAGGGTTAGGGTTAGGGTTGGTGTTAGGGTTAGGGTTAGGGTTAGGGTTGGTGTTAGGTATAGGGTTAGGGTTAGGGTTAGGGTTAGGGTTGGTGTTAGGGTTAGGGTTAGGGTTAGGATTAGGGTTTGGGTTGGTGTTAGGGTTAGGGTTAGGGTTAGGGTTGGTGTTAGGGTTAGGGTTAGGGTTAGGGTTGGTGTTAGGTATAGGGTTAGGGTTAGGGTAAGGGTTAGGTTTGATGTTAGCTTTAGGGTTAGGGTTAGGATTAGGGTTAGGGTTGGTGTTAGGGTTAGGGTTAGGGTTAGGGTTAGGGTTGGTGTTAGGGTTAGGGTTAGGGTTAGAGTTAGGTTTAGGGTTAGGGTTAGGGTTGGTGTTAGGGTTAGGGTTAGGGTTAGGGTTAGGGTTGGTGTTAGGGTTAGGGTTTGGGTTAGGGTTAGGTTTGGTGTTACGTTTAGGGTTAGGGTTAGGGTTAGGGTTGGTGTTAGGTTTAGGGTTAGGGTTAGGGTTAGGGTTCGTGTTAGGCATAGGGTTAGGGTTAGGGTTAGGGTTAGGGTTACTGTTAGGGTTGGTGTTAGGGTTAGGGTTAGGGTTAGGGTTAGGATTAGGGTTAGGGTTGGTGTTAGGGTTAGGGTTAGGGTTAGGGTTGGTGTTAAGGTTAGGGTTAGGGTTAGGGTTAGGGTTGGTGTTAGGTACAGGCTTAGGGTTAGGGTTAGGGTTAGGGTTAGGGTTAGGGTTAGGGTTAGGGTTGGTGTTAGGGTTAGGGTTAGGGTTAGGGTTAGTGTTAGGGTTAGGGTTAGGGTTAGGATTAGGATTAGGGATAGGGTTGGTGTTAGGATTAGGGTTAGGTTTAGGGTTAAGGTTAGGGTTAGGGTTCGTGTTAGGCATAGGGTTAGGGTTAGGGTTAGGGTTAGGGTTATGTTTGGTGTTAGGGTTAGGGTTAGGGTTTTGGTTAGGGTTGGTGTTAGGGTTAGGGTTAGGGTTAGGATTAGGGTTAGAGTTGGTGTTAAGGTTAGGGTTAGGGTTAGGGTTAGGGTTGGTGTTAGGGTTAGGGTTAGGGTTAGGGTTAGGGTTGGTGTTAGGGTTAGGGTTAGGGTTAGGGTTGGTGTTAGGTTTAGGGTTAGGGTTAGGGTTAGGGTTAGGGTTAGGGTTGGTGTTAGAGTTAGGGCTGGGTTAGGGTTAGTGTTAGGGTTAGGGTTAGGGTTAGGGTTAGGTTACCCCGAGCACTAACCCTCGCCCTAGGCCTACGCCTAGCACTACCTCTGGTCCTACCCCTACCCCAGTTCCTACAGCTCCCCCTACCCATAGGCCCACCCCCATCCCTACCCCTAGCCACAGCTCCCACTCCTGGTCCTAGGCCTACTTCGAGGTTTACCCCGACACCCACCCCTTGCCCTTTGCCTACCCCAGCGCTACGCCTACTGCTCCCACTAGCCCTACCTCGGGCCCTAGACCAACGCCCAGTGCTCACTCTAGTCCGAAGCCTAGCACTTGCCCGTCGCCAACCGGTACACCTTGCCGTACCAATAGCCAGAGCACTAACCCGTGTCCTACGAAATCACCCTGGACCCACCATTAGCCACACCCTAATCCAGCCCTACATCCGTTCGGAGTCTTATGACTACCCGGAGCCATTCGTGACACCTACCCCTAGTCCTCCGCCAACCCCTACCACTACCACTAGTCCTAGGCTTAACATGAGCCCTAACCCTAACACTGCCCGTGGGCCTCTGCCAAACACTAGCCCTTCAACTAACCCTACCCCGAGCACTACCCCTCGCCCTAGGCCTACGCCTAGCACTACCTCTGTTCCTACCACTATTCTGGCCCTACAGCTCCCCCTACCCATAGGCCCACCCCCAACCCTACCACTAGCCACAGCTCCCACTCCTGGCTCTAGGCCTACTCGAGGTTTACCTCGACACCCACCCCTTGCCCTATGCCTACCGCAGCGCTACGCCTACCGCTCTCACTAGCCCTAGCTTGGGCCCTAGACCAACGCCCATGCCTCATTCTAGTCCGAGGCCTAGAACTTGCCCGTCGCTGACCAGTAAACCTTGCCCTTGTTAGGGTTAGGGTTAGGGTTAGGGTTAGGGTTAGGATTAGGGTTTAGGGTTAGGGTTAGGGTTAGGGTTGGTGTTAGGGTTAGGGTTAGGGTTAGGGTTAGGTTTGGTGTTAGGGTTAATGTTAGGGTTAGGGTTAGGGTTACGGTTAGGGTTGGTGTTAGGGTTAGGGTTAGGGTTAGGATTAGGGTTAGGGTTGGTGTTAGGGTTAGGGTTAGGGTAGGGTTGGTGTTAGGGTTAGGGTTAAGGTTAGGGTTAGGGTTGGTGTTAGGTATAGGGTTAGGGTTAGGGTTAGGGTTAGGGTTAGGGTTAGGGTTAGGGTTGGTGTTAGGGTTAATGTTAGGGTTAGGGATAGGGTTACGGTTAGGGTTGGTGTTAGGGTTAGGGTTAGGGTTAGGGTTAGGATTAGGGTTAGGGTTGGTGTTAGGGTTAGGGTTAGGGTTAGGGTTGGTGTTAGGGTTAGGGTTAGGGTTAGGGTTAGGGTTGGTGTTAGGTATAGGGTTAGGGTTAGGGTTAGGGTTAGGGTTAGGGTTAGGGTTGGTTTTAGGGTTAGGGTTAGGGTTAGGGTTAGGGTTGGTGTTAGGTATAGGGTTAGGGTTAGGGTTAGGGTTAGGGTTGGTGTTAGAGTTAGGGTTAGGGTTAGGGTTAGTGTTAGGGTTAGGGTCAGGGTTAGGGTTAGGTTACCCCGAGCACTACCCCGCCCTAGGCCTACGCCTAGCACTACCTCTGGTCCTACCCCTACTTCAGTCCCTACAGCTCCCCCTACCCATAGGCCCACCCCCATCCCTACCCCTAGCCACAGCTCCCACTCCTGGTCCTAGGCCTACTTCGAGGTTTACCCCGACACCCACCCCTTGCCCTTTGCCTACCCCAGCGCTACGCCTACCGCTCCCACTAGCCCTACCTCGGGCCCTAGACCAACGCCCAGTGCTCACTCTAGTCCGAAGCCTAGCACTTGCCCGTCCCCCACCGGTACACCTTGCCCTACCAATAGCCAGAGCACTAACCCGTGTCCTACGAAATCACCCTGGACCCACCATTAGCCACACCCTAATCCAGCCCTACATTTGTTCGGAGTCCTAGGACTACCCGGAGCCATTTCGTGACACCTACCCCTAGTCCTCGGCCAACCCCTACCACTACCACTAGTCCTAGGCTTAACATGAGCCCTAACCCTAACACTGCCCGTGGGCCTCTGCCAAACACTAGCCCTTCAACTAACCCTACCCCGAGCACTACCCCTCGCCCTAGGCCTACGCCTAGCACTACATCTGTTCCTACCACTACCCTGGCCCTACAGCTCCCCCTACCCATAGGCCCACCCCCAACCCTACCACTAGCCACAGCTCCCACTCCTGGCTCTAGGCCTACTTGAGGTTTACCCGACACCCACCCCTTGCCCTTTGACTACCCCAGCGCTACGCCTACCGCTCCCACTAGCCCTACCTCGGGCCCTAGACCAACGCCCAGTGCTCACTCTAGTCCGAAGTTTAGCACTTGCCCGTCGCCAACCGGTACACTTTGCCCTACCGATAGCCAGAGCACTAACCCGTGTCCTACGAAATCACCCTGGACCCACCATTAGCCACACACTAATCCAGCCCTACATCCGTTCGGAGTCCTAGGACTACCCGGAGCCCTCTTGTGACAGTTACCCCTAGCCCTCGGCCATCCCCTACCACTACCACTAGTCCTAGGCCTAACATGAGCCCTAACCCTAACACTGCCCATGGGCCTTTGCCAACCACTAGCCGTTCACCTAACCCTACCCCGAGCACTACCCCTCGCCCTAGGCTTACGCCTAGCACTACATCTGTTCCTACCACTACCCTGGCCCTACAGCTCCCCCTACCCATAGGCCCACCCCCAACCCTACCACTAGCCACAGCTCCCACTCCTGGCTCTAGGCCTACTCGAGGTTTACCTCGACACCCACCCTTTGCCCTATGCCTACCCCAGCGCTACGCCTACCGCTCTCACTAGCCCTAGCTTGGGCCCTAGACCAACGCCCATGCCTCCTTCTACTCCGAGGCCTAGAACTTGCCCGTCGCTGACCAGTACACCTTGCCCTTGTTAGGGTTAGGGTTAGGGTTAGGGTTAGGGTTAGGGTTAGGGTTAGGATTAGGGTTTAGGGTTAGGGTTAGGGTTAGGGTTGGTGTTAGGGTTAGGGTTAGGGTTAGGGTTAGGGTTGGTGTTAGGGTTAATGTTAGGGTTACGGTTAGGGTTGGTGTTAGGGTTAGGGTTAGGGTTAGGGTTAGGATTAGGGTTAGGGTTGGTGTTAGGGTTAGGGTTAGGGTTAGGGTTGGTGTTATGGTTAGGGTTAGGGTTAGGGTTGGTGTTAGGTATAGGATTAGGGTTAGGGTTTGGGTTAGGGTTAGGGTTGGTGTTAGGGTTAGGGTTAGGGTTAGGGTTAGTGTTAGGGTTAGGGTTAGGGTTAGGGTTAGGATTAGGGTTAGGGTTGGTGTTAGGGTTAGGGTTAGGTTTAGGGTTAGGGTTCGTGTTAGGCATAGGGTTAGGGTTAGGGTTAGGGTTAGGGTTAGGGTTGGTGTTAGGGATAGGGTTAGGGTTAGGGTTAGGGTTAGGGTTAGGTTTAGGGTTAGGGTTAGGGTTGGTGTTAGGGTTAGGGTTAGGGTTAGGGTTAGGGTTAGGGTTAGGGTTAGGGTTAGGGTTGGTGTTAGGGATAGGGTTAGGGTTAGGGTTAGGGTTAGGGTTGGTGTTAGGGTTAGGGTTAGGGTTAGAGTTAGGGTTAGGGTTAGGGTTAGGGTTGGTGTTAGGGTTAGGGTTAGGGTTAGGGTTGATCTTAGGTTTAGGGTTTGGGTTAGGGTTAGGGTTGGTGTTACGTTTAGGGTTAGGGTTAGTGTTAGGGTTAGGGTTGGTGTTAGGGTTAGGGTTAGGGTTAGGGTTAGGGTTAGGGTTCGTGTTAGGCATAGGGTAAGGGTTAGGGTTAGGGTTAGGGTTACGGTTAGGGTTGGTATTAGGGTTAGGGTTAGGGTTAGGGTTAGGATTAGGGTTAGGGCTGGTGTTAGGGTTAGGGTTAGGGTTGGTGTTAGGGTTAGGGTTAGGGTTAGGGTTAGGGTTGGTGTTAGGTATAGGGTTAGGGTTAGGGTTAGGGTTAGGGTTAGGGTTGGTGTTAGGGTTAGGGTTAGGGTTACGGTTAGTGTTAGGGTTAGGGTTAGGGTTAGGGTTAGTGTTAGGGTTAGGGTTAGGGTGAGGGTTAGTGTTGGTGTTAGGTATAGAATTAGGGTTAGGGTTAGGGTTAGGGTTAAGGTTGGTGTTAGGGTTAGGGTTAGGGTTAGGGTTAGTGTTAGGGTTAGGGTTAGGGTTAGGGTTAGGGTTGGTGTTAGGGTTAGGGTTAGGGTTAGAGTTAGGGTTGGTGTTAGGTATAGAATTAGGGTTAGGGTTAGGGTTGGTGTTAGTGTTAGGGTTAGGGTTAGGGTTAGTGTTAGGGTTAGGGTTAGGGTTAGGGTTAGGATTAGGGTTAGGGTTGGTGTTAGGGTTAGGGTTAGGTTTAGGGTTAGGGTTCGTGTTAGGCATAGGGTTAGGGTTAGGGTTAGGGTTGGTTTTAGGGTTAGGGTTAGGGTTAGGGTTAGGGTTGGTGTTAGGGTTAGGGTTAAAGTTAGGATTAGGGTTAGGTTTGGTGATAGGGTTAGGGTTAGGGTTATGGTTGGTGTTAGGTATAGGGTTATGGTTAGGGTTAGGGTTAGGTTTAGGGTTGGGTTAGGGTTAGGGTTACGGTTAGGGTTAGGGTTGGTGTTAAGTATAGGGTTAGGGTTAGCATTAGGGTTAGGGTTAGGGTTGGTGTTAGGGTTAGGGTTAGGGTTAGGATTAGTGATAGGGTTAGGGTTAGTGTTAGGTTACCCCGAGCACTACCCCTCGCCTTAGGCCTACGCCTAGCACTACCTCTGGTCCCACCCCTACCCCTGTCTTTACAGCTCCCCCTAACCATAGGCCCACCCCCATCCCTACCCCTAGCCACAGCTCCCACTCCTGGTCCTAGGCCTACTCCGAGGTTTATCCCGACACCCACCCCTTGCCCTTTGACTACCCCAGCGCTACGCCTACCGCTCCCACTAGCCCTACCTCAGGCCCTAGACCAACGCCCAGTGCTCACTCTAGTCCGAAGTTTAGCACTTGCCCGTCGCCAACCGGTACACTTTGCCCTACCGATAGCCAGAGCACTAACCCGTGTCCTACGAAATCACCCTGGACCCACCATTAGCCACACCCTAATCCAGCCCTACATCCGTTCGGAGTCCTAGGACTACCCGGAGCCCTCCCGTGACAGTTACCCCTAGCCCTCGGCCATCCCCTACCACTACCACTAGGCCTAAGCCTAACATGAGCCCTAACCCTAACACTGCCCGTGGGCCTCTGCCAACCACTAGCCGTTCACCTAACCCTACCCCGAGCACTACCCCTCGCCCTAGGCTTACGCCTAGCACTACCTCTGGTCCTACACCTACCCCTGGTTCTACAGCTCCCCCTACTTATAGGCCCACCCCAATCCATACCCCTAGCCACAGCTCCCACTCCTGGCCCTAGGCCTACTCCGAGGTTTACCTCGACACCCACCCCTTGCTCTATGCCTACCCCAGCGCTACGCCTACCGCTCGCACTAGCCCTAGCTCGGGCATTAGACCAACGCCCATGGCTCCCTCTAGTCCGAGGCCTAGAACTTGGCCGTCGCTGACCAGTACACCTTGCCCTTGTTAGGGTTAGGGTTAGGGTTAGGGTTAGGGTTAGGGTTAGGGTTTAGGGTTAGGGTTAGGGTTAGGTTTGGTGTTAGGGTTAGGGTTAGGGTTAGGGTTAGGGTTGGTGTTAGGTTTAGGGTTAGGGTTAGAGTTAGTGTTAGGGTTGGTGTTAGGGTTAGGGTTAGGGTTAGGGTTAGGGTTAGGGTTAGGATTAGGGTTAGGGTTGGTGTTAGGGTTAGGGTTAGGGTTAGGGTTAGGGTTGGTGTTAGGGTTAGGGTTAGGGTTAGGGTTAGGGTTGGTGTTAGGTACAGGGTTAGGGTTAGGGTTTGGTTGGTGTTAGGGTTAGGGTTAGGGTTAGGGTTAGTGTTAGGGTTAGGGTTAGGGTTAGGGTTAGGATTAGGATTAGGGTTGGTGTTAGGGTTAGGGTTAGGGTTAGGGTTAGTGTTGGTGTTAGGCATAGGGTTAGGGTTAGGGTTAGGGTTAAAGTTAGGGTTGGTGTTAGGGTTAGGGTTAGGGTTAGGGTTGGTGATAGGGATAGGGTTAGGGTTAGGATTAGGGTTAGGGTTGGTGTTAGGGTTAGGGTTAGGGTTAGGGTTTAGGGTTGATGTTACGGTTAGGGTTAGGGTTAGAGTTAGGGTTAGGGTTAGGGTTAGGGTTGGTGTTAGGGTTAGGGTTAGGGTTAGAATTAGGGTTAGGATTAGGGTTTAGGGTTAGGGTTAGGGTTAGGGTTGGTGTTAGGGTTAGGGTTAGGTTTAGGGTTAGGGTTGGTGTTAGGGTTAAGGTTAGGGTTAGGGTTAGGGTTACGGTTAGGGTTGGTGTTAGGGTTAGGGTTAGGGTTAGGATTAGGGTTAGGGTTTGTGTTAGGGTTAGGGTTAGAATTAGGGTTTGTGTTAGGTTTCGGGTTAGGGTTAGGGTTAGGGTTGGTGTTAGGTATAGGTTTAGGGTTAGAGTTAGGGTTAGGTTTAGGGTTGGTGTTAGGGTTAGGGTTAGGGTTAGGGTTAGTGTTAGGGTTAGGGTTAGGGTTAGGATTAGGATTAGGGTTAGGGTTGGTGTTAGGGTTAGGGTTAGGTTTAGGGTTAGGGTTAGGGTTAGGGTTCGTGTTAGGCATAGGGTTAGGGTTAGGGTTAGGGTTAGGGTTAGGGTTGGTGTTAGGGTTAGGGTTAGGGTTTTGGTTAGGGTTGGTGTTAGGGTTAGGGTTAGGGTTAGGATTAGGGTTAGAGTTGGTGTTAAGGTTAGGGTTAGGGTTAGGGTTAGGGTTGGTGTTAGGGTTAGGGTTAGGGTTAGGGTTAGGTTTAGGGTTAGGTTTAGGGTTGGTGTTAGGGTTAGGGTTAGGGTTAGGGTTGGTGTTAGGTATAGGGTTAGGGTTAGGGTTAGGGTTAGGGTTAGGGTTGGTGTTAGAGTTAGGGATAGGGTTAGGGTTAGTGTTAGGGTTAGGGTTAGGGTTAGGGTTAGGTTTCCCCAAGCACTACCCCTCGCCCTAGGCCTATGCCTAGCACTACCTCTGGTCCTACTTCTACCCCAGTCCCTACAGCTCCCCCTACCCATAGGCCCACCCCCATACCTACCCCTAGCCACAGCTCCCACTCCTGGTCCTAGGCCTACTTCGAGGTTTACCCCGACACCCACGACTTGCCCTTTGCCTACCCCAGCGCTACGCCTACTGCTCTTACTAGCCCTACCTCGGGCCCTAGACCAACGCCCAGTGCTCACTCTAGTCCGAAGCCTAGCACTTGCCCGTCGCCAACAAGTACACCTTGCCCTACCAATAGCCAGAGCCCTAACCCGTGTCCTACGAAATCACCCTGGACCCACCATTAGCCACACCCTAATCCAGCGCTACATCCGTTCGGAGTCCTATGACTACCCGGAGCCATTTCGTGACACCTACCCCTAGTCCTCGGCCAACCCCTACCACTACCACTAGTCCTAGGCTTAACATGAGCCCTAACCCTAACACTGCCCGTGGGCCTCTGCCAAACACTAGCCCTTCAACTAACCCTACCCCGAGCACTACCCCTCGCCCTAGGCCTACGCCTAGCACTACCTCTGTTCCTACCACTACCCTGGCCCTACAGCTCCCCCTACCCATAGGCCCACCCCAACCCTACCACAGCTCCCACTCCTGGCTCTAGGCCTACTCGAGGTTTAGCTCGACACCCACCCCTTGCCCTATGCCTACCCCAGCGCTACGCCTACCGCTCTCACTAGCCCTAGCTTGGGCCCTAGACCAACGCCCATGCCTCCTTCTAGTCCAGGCCTAGAACTTGCCCGTCGCTGACCAGTAAACCTTGCCCTTGTTAGGGTTAGGGTTAGGGTTAGGGTTAGGGTTAGGGTTAGGATTAGGGTTTAGGGTTAGGGTTAGGGTTAGGGTTGGTGTTAGGGTTAGGGTTAGGGTTAGGGTTAGGGTTGGTGTTAGGGTTAATGTTAGGGTTAGGGTTAGGGTTACGTTTAGGGTTGGTGTTAGGGTTAGGGTTAGGGTTAGGGTTAGGATTAGGGTTAGGGTTGGTGTTACGGTTAGGGTTAGGGTTAGGGTTGGTGTTAGGGTTAGGGTTAGGGTTAGGGTTAGGGTTGGTGTTAGGTATAGGGTTAGGGCTAGGGTTAGGGTTAGGATTAGGGTTGGTGTTAGGGTTAGGGTTAGGGTTAGGGTTAGTGTTAGGGTTAGGGTTAGGGTTAGGATTAGGATTAGGGATAGGGTTGGTGTTAGGGTTAGGGTTAGGTTTAGGGTTAGGGTTCGTGTTAGGCATAGGGTTAGGGTTAGGGTTAGGGTTAGGGTTGGTGTTAGGGTTAGGGTTAGGGTAAGGGTTAGGGTTGATGTTAGCTTTAGGGTTAGGGTTAGGATTAGGGTTAGGGTTGGTGTTAGGGTTAGGGTTAGGGTTAGGGTTAGGGTTGGTGTTAGGGTTAGGGTTAGGGTTAGATTTAGGGTTAGGGTTAGGGTTAGGGTTGGTGTTAGGGTTAGGGTTAGGGTTAGGGTTAGGGTTGGTGTTAGGGTTAGGGTTTGGGTTAGGGTTAGGGTTGGTGTTACGTTTAGGGTTAGGGTTAGGGTTAGGGTTGGTGTTAGGGTTAGGGTTACGGTTAGGGTTAGGGTTCGTGTTAGGCATAGGGTTAGGGTTAGGGTTAGGGTTAGGGTTACTGTTAGGGTTGGTGTTAGGGTTAGGGTTAGGGTTAGGGTTAGGATTAGGGTTAGGGTTGGTGTTAGGGTTAGGGTTAGGGTTAGGGTTGGTGTTAGGGTTAGGGTTAGGGTTAGGGTTAGGGTTGGTGTTAGGTATAGGGTTAGGGTTAGGGTTAGGGTTAGGGTTAGGGTTAGGGTTGGTGTTAGGGTTAGGGTTAGGGTTAGGGTTAGTGTTAGGGTTAGGGTTAGGGTTAGGATTAGGATTAGGGATAGGGTTGGTGTTAGGGTTAGGGTCAGGTTTAGGGTTAGGGTTAGGGTTAGGGTTCGTGTTAGGCATAGGGTTAGGGTTAGGGTTAGGGTTAGGGTTATGTTTGGTGTTAGGGTTAGGGTTAGGGTTTTGGTTAGGGTTGGTGTTAGGGTTAGGGTTAGGGTTAGATTTAGGGTTAGAGTTGGTGTTAAGGTTAGGGTTAGGGTTAGGGTTGGTGTTAGGGTTAGGGTTAGGGTTAGGGTTAGGGTTAGGGTTGGTGTTAGGGTTAGGGTTAGGGTTAGGGTTGGTGTTAGGTTTAGGGTTAGGGTTAGGGTTAGGGTTAGGGTTAGGGTTGGTGTTAGAGTTAGGGTTAGGGTTAGGGTTAGTGTTAGGGTTAGGGTTAGGGTTTGGGTTAGGTTACCCCGAGCACTAACCCTCGCCCTAGGCCTACGCCTAGCACTACCTCTGGTCCTACCTCTACCCCAGTCCCTACAGCTCACCCTACCCATAGGCCCACCCCCATCCCTACCCCTAGCCACAGCTCCCACTCCTGGTCCTAGGCCTACTTCGAGGTTTACCCCGTCACCCACCCCTTGCCCTTTGCCTAACCCAGCGCTACGCCTACTGCTCCCACTAGCCCTACCTCGGGCCCTAGACCAACGCCCAGTGCTCACTCTAGTCCGAAGCCTAGCACTTGCCCGTCGCCAACCGGTACACCTTGCCCTACCAATAGCCAGAGCACTAACCCGTGTCCTACGAAATCACCCTGGACCCACCATTAGCCACACCCTAATCCAGCCCTACATCCGTTCAAAGTCCAATGACTACCCGGAGCCATTTCGTGACACCTACCCCTAGTCCTCGGCCAACCCCTACCACTACCACTAGTCCTAGGCTTAACATGAGCCCTAACCCTAACACTGCCCGTGGGCCTCTGCCAAACACTAGCCCTTCAACTAACCCTACCCCGAGCACTACCCCTCGCCCTAGGCCTACGCCTAGCACTACCTCTGTTCCTACCACTACCCTGGCCCGACAGCTCCCCCTACCCATAGGCCCACCCCCAACCCTACCACTAGCCACAGCTCCCACTCCTGGCTCTAGGCCTACGCGAGGTTTACCTCGACACCCACCCCTTGCCCTATGCCTACCCCAGCGCTACGCCTACCGCTCTCACTAGCCCTAGCTTGGGCCCTAGACCAACGCCCATGCCTCCTTCTAGTCCGAGGCCTAGAACTTGCCCGTCGCTGACCAGTAAACCTTGCCCTTGTTAGGGTTAGGGTTAGGGTTAGGGTTAGGGTTAGGGTTAGGTTTAGGATTAGGGTTTAGGGTTAGGGTTAGGGTTAGGGTTGGTGTTAGGGTTAGGGTTAGGGTTAGGGTTAGGGTTGGTGTTAGGGTTAATGTTAGGGTTAGGGTTAGGGTTACGGTTAGGGTTGGTGTTAGGGTTAGGGTTAGGGTTAGGGTTAGGATTAGGGTTAAGGTTGGTGTTAGGGTTAGGGTTAGGGTTAGGGTTGGTGTTAGGGTTAGGGTTAGGGTTAGGGTTAGGGTTGGTGTTAGGTATAGGGTTAGGGTTAGGGTTAGGGTTAGGGTTAGGGTTAGGGTTGGTGTTAGGGTTAGGGTTAGGGTTAGGGTTAGTGTTAGGGTTAGGGTTAGGGTTAGGGTTAGGATTAGGGTTAGGGTTGGTGTTAGGGTTAGGGTTAGGTTTAGGGTTAGGGTTCGTGTTAGGCATAGGGTTAGGGTTAGGGTTAGGGTTAGGGTTAGGGTTGGTGTTAGGGTTAGGGTTAGGGTTACAGTTGATATTAGCTTTAGGGTTAGGGTTAGGATTAGGGTTAGGGTTGGTTTAGGGTTAGGGTTAGGGTTAGGGTTAGGGTTGGTGTTAGGGTTAGGGTTAGGGTTAGGGTTAGGGTTAGGGTTAGGGTTAGGGTTGGTGTTAGGGTTAGGGTTAGGGTTAGGGTTAGGGTTAGGGTTAGGGTTAGGGTTAGGGTTGGTGTTAGGGTTAGGGTTAGGGTTAGGGTTAGGGTTAGGGTTGGTGTTAGGGTTAGGGTTAGGGTTAGAGTTAGGGTTAGGGTTAGGGTTAGGGTTGTTGTTAGGGTTAGGATTAGGGTTAGGGTTAGCGTTGGTCTTAGGGTTAGGGTTTGGGTTAGGGTTAGGGTTGGTGTTACGTTTAGGGTTAGGGTTAGTGTTAGGGTTAGGGTTGGTGTTAGGGTTAGGGTTAGGGTTAGGGTTAGGGTTAGGGTTCGTGTTAGGCATAGGGTTAGGGTTAGGGTTAGGGTTACGGTTAGGGTTGGTATTAGGGTTAGGGTTAGGGTTAGGGTTAGGATTAGGGTTAGGGCTGGTGTTAGGGTTAGGGTTAGGGTTAGGGTTGGTGTTAGGGTTAGGGTTAGGGTTAGGGTTAGGGTTGGTGTTAGGTATAGGGTTAGGGTTAGGGTTAGGGTTAGGGTTAGGGTTGGTGTTAGGGTTAGGGTTAGGGTTAGGGTTAGTGTTAGTGTTAGGGTTAGGGTTAGTGTTAGGGTTAGGGTTAGGGTGAGGGTTAGTGTTGGTGTTAGGTATAGAATTAGGGTTAGGGTTAGGGTTAGGGTTAAGGTTGGTGTTAGGGTTAGGGTTAGGGTTAGGGTTAGTGTTAGGGTTAGGGTTAGGGTTAGGTTTAGGGTTGGTGTTAGGGTTAGGGTTAGGGTTAGAGTTAGGGTTGGTGTTAGGTATAGAATTAGGGTTAGGGTTAGGGTTAGGGTTAGGGTTGGTGTTAGTGTTAGGGTTAGGGTTAGGGTTAGTGTTAGGGTTAGGGTTAGGGTTCGTGTTAGGCATAGGGTTAGGGTTAGGGTTAGGGTTGGTGTTAGGGTTAGGGTTAGGGTTAGGGTTAGGGTTGGTGTTAGGGTTAGGGTTAGGGTTAGGATTAGGGTTAGGTTTGGTGATAGGGTTAGGGTTAGGGTTAGGGTTGGTGTTAGGTATAGGTTTAGGGTTAAAGTTAGGGTTAGGGTTAGGGTTAGGGTTGGGTTAGGGTTAGGGTTACGGTTAGGGTTAGGGTTGGTGTTAGGTATAGGGTTAGGGTTAGCATTAGGGTTAGGGTTAGGGTTGGTGTTAGGGTTAGGGTTAGGGTTAGGATTAGTGATAGGGTTAGGGTTAGTGTTAGGTTACCCCGAGCACTACCCCTCGCCTTAGGCCTACGCCTAGCACTACCTCTGGTCCCACCCCTACCCCTGTCTTTACAGCTCCCCCTAACCATAGGCCCACCCCCATCCCTACCCCTAGCCACAGCTCCTACTCCTGGTCCTAGGCCTACTCCGAGGTTTACCCCGACACCCACCCCTTGCCCTTTGACTACCCCATCGCTACGCCTACCGCTCCCACTAGCCCTACCTCGGGCCCTAGACCAACGCCCAGTGCTCACTCTAGTCCGAAGTTTAGCACTTGCCCGTCGCCAACCGGTACACTTTGCCCTACCGATAGCCTTAGCACTAACCCGTGTCCTACGAAATCACCCTGGACCCACCAGTAGCCACACCCTAATCCAGCCCTACATACGTTCGGAGTCCTAGGACTACCCGGAGCCCTCTTGTGACAGTTACCCCTAGCCCTCGGCCATCCCCTACCACTACCACTAGTCCTAGGCCTAACATGAGCCCTAACCCTAACACTGCCCGTGGGCCTCTGCCAACCACTAGCCGTTCACCTAACCCTACCCCGAGCACTACCCCTCGCCCTAGGCTTACGCCTAGCACTACCTCTGGTCCTACACCTATCCCTGGTTCTACAGCTCCCCCTACTTATAGGCCCACCCCCATCCATACCCCTAGCCACAGCTCCCACTCCTGGCCCTAGGCCTACTCCGAGGTTTACCTCGACACCCACCCCTTGCTCTATGCCTACCCCAGCGCTACGCCTACCGCTCTCACTAGCCCTAGCTCGGGCCCTAGACCAACGCCCATGGCTCCCTTTAGTCCGAGGCATAGAACTTGCCCGTCGCTGACCAGTACACCTTGCCCTTGTTAGGGTTAGGGTTAGGGTTAGGGTTAGGGTTAGGGTTAGGGTTAGGGTTAGGGTTTAGGGTTAGGGTTAGGGTTAGGGTTAGGTTTGGTGTTAGGGTTAGTGTTAGGGTTAGGGTTAGGGTTGGTGTTAGGTTTAGGGTTAGGGTTAGGGTTAGAGTTAGGGTTAGGGTTGGTGTTAGGGTTAGGGTTAGGGTTAGGGTTAGGGTTAGGATTAGGGTTAGGGTTGGTGTTAGGGTTAGGGTTAGGGTTAGGGTTAGGGTTAGGGTTGGTGTTAGGGTTAGGGTTAGGGTTAGGGTTAGGGTTGGTGTTAGGTACAGGGTTAGGGTTAGGGTTAGGGTTAGGGTTTGGTTGGTGTTAGGGTTAGGGTTAAGGTTAGGGTTAGTGTTAGGGTTAGGGTTAGGGTTAGGATTAGGGTTAGGGTTGGTGTTAGGGTTAGGGTTAGGGTTAGGGTTAGTGTTGGTGTTAGGCATAGGGTTAGGGTTAGGGTTAGGGTTAGGGTTAGGGTTGGTGTTAGGGTTAGGGTTAGGGTTAGGGTTGGTGATAGGGTTAGGGTTAGGGTTAGGATTAGGGTTAGGGTTGGTGTTAGGGTTAGGGTTAGGGTTAAGGTTAGGGTTGATGTTAGGGTTAGGGTTAGGGTTAGAGTTAGGGTTAGGGTTAGGGTTAGGGTTGGTGTTAGGGTTAGGGTTAGTGTTAGAATTAGGGTTAGGATTAGGGTTTAGGGTTAGGGTTAGGGTTAGGGTTGGTGTTAGGGTTAGGCTTAAGTTTAGGGTTAGGGTTGGTGTTAGGGTTAAGGTTAGGGTTAGGGTTAGGGTTACGGTTAGGGTTGGTGTTAGGGTTAGGGTTAGGGTTAGAGTTAGGATTAGGGTTAGGGTTGGTGTTAGGGTTAGGGTTAGGGTTAGGGTTTGTGTTAGGGTTTGGGTTAGGGTTAGGGTTAGGGTTGGTGTTAGGGTTAGGATTAGGGTTAGGGTTAGTGTTAGGGTTAGGGTTAGGGTTAGGATTAGGATTAGGGTTAGGGTTTGTGTTAGGTTTAGGGTTAGGTTTAGGGTTAGGGTTAGGGTTAGGGTTCGTGTTAGGCATAGGGTTAGGGTTAGGGTTAGGGTTGCTGTTAGGGTTAGGTTTAGGGTTTTGGTTAGGGTTGGTGTTAGGGTTAGGGTTAGGGTTAGGATTAGGGTTAGAGTTGGTGTTAAGGTTAGGGTTAGGGTTAGGGTTAGGGTTAGGGTTGGTGTTAGGGTTAGGGTTAGGGTTAGGGTTAGGGTTAGGGTTAGGGTTAGGGTTAGGGTTGGTGTTAGAGTTAGGGTTAGGGTTAGGGTCAGTGTTAGGGTTAGGTTTAGGGTTAGGGTTAGGGTTAGGTTTCCCCAAGCACTACCCCTCGCCCTAGGCCTACGCCTAGCACTACCTCTGGTCCTACTTCTATCCCAGTCCCTACAGCTCCCCCTACCCATAGGCCCACCCCCATCCTTACCCCTAGCCACAGCTCCCACTCCTGGTCCTAGGCCTTCTTCGAGGTTTACCCCGACACCCACCCCTTGCCCTTTGCCTACCCCAGCGCTACGCCTACTGCTCCCACTAGCCCTACCTCGGGCCCTAGACCAACGCCCAGTGCTCACTCTAGTCCGAAGCCTAGCACTTGCCCGTCGCCAACCAGTACACCTTGCCCTACCAATAGCCAGAGCCCTAACCCGTGTCCTACGAAATCACCCTGGACCCACCATTAGCCACACCCTAATCCAGCCCTACATCCGTTCGGAGTCCTATGACTACCTGGAGCCATTTCGTGACACCTACCCCTAGTCCTCGGCCAACCCCTACCACTACTACTAGTCCTAGGCTTAACATGAGCCCTAACCCTAACACTGCCCGTGGGCCTCTGCCAAACACTAGCCCTTCAACTAACCCTACCCCGAGCACTACCGCTCGCCCTAGGCCTACGCCTAGCACTACCTCTGTTCCTACCACTACCCTGGCCCTACAGCTCCCCCTACCCATAGGCCCACCCCCAACCCTACCACTAGCCACAGCTCCCACTCCTGGCTCTAGGCCTTATTGAGGTTTAGCTCGACACCCACCCCTTGCACTATGCCTACCCTAGCGCTACGCCTACCGCTCTCACTAGCCCTAGCTTGGGCCCTAGACCAACGCCCATGCCTCCTTCTAGTCCGAGGCCTAGAACTTGCCCGTCGCTGACCATTAAACCTTGCCCTTGTTAGGGTTAGGGTTAGGGTTAGGGTTAGGGTTAGGTTTAGGATTAGGGTTTAGGGTTAGGGTTAGGGTTAGGGTTGGTGTTAGGGTTAGGGTTAGGGTTAGGGTTAGGGTTGGTGTTAGGGTTAATGTTAGGGTTAGGGTTAGGGTTACGTTTAGGGTTGGTGTTAGGGTTAGGGTTAGGGTTAGGGTTAGGATTAGGGTTAGGGTTGGTGTTAGGGTTAGGGTTAGGGTTAGGGTTGGTGTTAGGGTTAGGGTTAGGGTTAGGGTTAGGGTTGGTGTTAGGTATAGGGTTAGGGTTAGGGTTAGGGTTAGGATTAGGGTTGGTGTTAGGGTTTGGGTTAGGGTTAGGGTTAGTGTTAGGGTTAGGGTTAGGGTTAGGATTAGGATTAGGGTTAGGGTTGGTGTTAGGGTTAGGGTTAGGTTTAGGGTTAGGGTTCGTGTTAGGCATAGGGTTAGGGTTAGGGTTAGGGTTAGGGTTGGTGTTAAGGTTAGGGTTAGGGTAAGGGTTAGGGTTGATGTTAGCTTTAGGGTTAGGGTTAGGATTAGGGTTAGGGTTGCTGTTAGGGTTAGGGTTAGGGTTAGGGTTAGGGTTGGTGTTAAAGTTAGGGTTAGGGTTAGAGTTAGGGTTAGGGTTAGGGTTAGGG
This sequence comes from Rhinolophus hipposideros, assembly GCF_964194185.1. Classification (NCBI taxonomy): domain Eukaryota; kingdom Metazoa; phylum Chordata; class Mammalia; order Chiroptera; family Rhinolophidae; genus Rhinolophus; species Rhinolophus hipposideros. The sequence continues at coordinate 380,204 of NW_027669052.1, forward strand.
TTGGTGTTAGGGTTAGGGTTAGGGTTAGGGTTAGGGTTGGTGTTAGGGTTAGGGTTTGGGTTAGGGTTAGGGTTGGTGTTACGTTTAGGGTTAGGGTTAGGGTTAGGGTTGGTGTTAGGGTTAGGGTTAGGGTTAGGGTTAGGGTTAGAGTTGGTGTTAAGGTTAGGGTTAGGGTTAGGGTTAGGGTTGGTGTTAGGGTTAGGTTTAGGGTTAGGGTTAGGGTTAGGGTTAGGGTTGGTGTTAGGGTTAGGGTTAGGGTTAGGGTTGGTGTTAGAGTTAGGGTTAGGGTTAGGGTTAGGGTTCGTGTTAGGCATAGGGTTAGGGTTAGTGTTAGGGTTAGGGTTACGGTTAGGGTTGGTGTTAGGGTTAGGGTTAGGGTTAGGGTTGGTGTTAGGGTTAGGATTAAGGTTAGGGTTGGTGTTAGGTATAGGGTTAGGGTTAGGGTTAGGGTTAGGGTTAGGGTTGGTGTTAGGGTTAGGGTTAGGGTTAGGGTTAGTGTTATGGTTAGGGTTAGGGTTAGGATTAGGATTAGGGTTAGGGTTGGTGTTAGGGTTAGGGTTAGGTTTAGGGTTAGGGTTAGGGTTAGGGTTCGTGTTAGGCATAGGGTTAGGGTTAGGGTTAGGGTTAGGGTTGGTGTTAGGGTTAGGGTTAGGGTTTTGGTTAGGGTTGGTGTTAGGGTTTGGGTTAGGGTTAGGATTAGGGTTAGAGTTGGTGTTAAGGTTATAGTTAGGGTTAGGGTTAGGGTTGGTTTTAGGGTTAGGGTTAGGGTTAGGGTTAGGGTTAGGGTTAGGGTTAGGGTTGGTGTTAGGGTTAGGGTTAGGGTTAGGGTTGGTGTTAGGGATAGGGTTAGGGTTAGGGTTAGGGTTAGGGTTGGTGTTAGAGTTAGGGTTAGGGTTAGGGTTAGTGTTAGGGTTAGGGTTAGGGTTAGTGTTAGGGTTAGGGTTAGGGTTTGGGTTAGGTTACCCCGAGCACTACCCCTCGCCCTAGGCCTACGCCTAGCACTACCTCTGGTCCTACCCCTACCCCAGTCCCTACAGCTCCCCCTACCCATAGGCCCACCCCCATCCCTACCCCTAGCCACAGCTCCCACTCCTGGTCCTAGGCCTACTTCGAGGTTTATTCCGACACCCACCCCTTGCCCTTTGCCTACCCCAGCGCTACGCCTACTGCTCCCACTAGCCCTACCTCGGGCCCTAGACCAACGCCCAGTGCTCACTCTAGTCCGAAGCCTAGCACTTGCCCGTCGCCTACCGGTACACCTTGCCCTACCAATAGCCAGAGCACTAACCCGTGTCCTACGAAATCACCCTGGACCCACCATTAGCCACACCCTAATCCAGCCCTACATCCGTTCGGAGTCCTATGACTACCCGGAGCCATTTCGTGACACCTACCCCTAGTCCTCGGCCAACCCCTACCACTACCACTAGTCCTAGGCTTAACATGAGCCCTAACCCTAACACTGCCCGTGGGCCTCTGCCAAACACTAGCCCTTCAACTAACCCTACCCCGAGCACTACCCCTCGCCCTAGGCCTACGCCTAGCACTACCTCTGTTCCTACCACTACCCTGGCCCTACAGCTCCCCCTACCCATAGGCCCACCCCCAACCCTACCACTAGCCACAGCTCCCACTCCTGGCTCTAGGCCTACTCGAGGTTTACCTCGACACCCACCCCTTGCCCTATGCCTACCCCAGCGCTACGCCTACCGCTCTCACTAGCCCTAGCTTGGGCCCTAGACCAACGCCCATGCCTCCTTCTAGTCCGAGGCCTAGAACTTGCCCGTCGCTGACCAGTAAACCTTGCCCTTGTTAGGGTTAGGGTTAGGGTTAGGGTTAGGGTTAGGGTTAGATTTAGGGTTTAGGATTAGGGTTAGGGTTAGGGTTGGTGTTAGGGTTAGGGTTAGGGTTAGGGTTAGGATTAGGGTTAGGTTTGGTGTTAGGGTTAGGGTTAGGGTTAGGGTTGGTGTTAGGGTTATGGTTAGGGTTAGGGTAAGGGTTGCTGTTAGGTATAGGGTTAGGGTTAGGGTTAGGATTAGGGTTAGGGTTGGTGTTAGGGTTAGGGTTAGGGTTAGGGTTAGTGTTAGGGTTAGGGTTAGGGTTAGGATTAGGATTAGGGTTAGGGTTGGTGTTAGGGTTAGGGTTAGGTTTAGGGTTAGGTTTAGGGTTAGGGTTCGTGTTAGGCATAGGGTTAGGGTTAGGGTTAGGGTTAGGGTTGGTGTTAGGGTTAGGGTTAGGGTTTTGGTTAGGGTTGGTGTTAAGGTTAGGGTTAGGGTTAGGATTAGGGTTAGAGTGGGTGTTAAGGTTAGGGTTAGGGTTAGGGTTAGGGTTGGTGTTAGGGTTAGGGTTAGGGTTAGGGTTAGGGTTAGGGTTAGGGTTGGTGTTAGGGTTAGGGTTAGGGTTAGGGTTGGTGTTAGGTATAGGGTTAGGGTTAGGGTTAGGGTTAGGGTTAGGGTTGGTGTTAGAGTTAGGGTTAGGGTTAGGGTTAGTGTTAGGGTTAGGGTTAGGTTACCCCGAGCACTACCCCTCGCCCTAGGCCTACGCCTAGCACTTCCTCTGGTCCTACCCCTACCCCAGTCCCTACAGCTCCCCCTACCCATAGGCCCACCCCCATCCCTACCCCTAGCCACAGCTCCCACTCCTGGTCCTAGGCCTACTTCGAGGTTTACCCCGACACCCACCCCTTGCCCTTTGCCTACCCCAGCGCTACGCCTACCGCTCCCACTAGCCCTACCTCGGGCCCTAGACCAACGCCCAGTGCTCACTCTAGTCCGAACCCTAGCACTTGCCCGTCGCCAACCGGTACACCTTGCCCTACCAATAGCCAGAGCACTAACCCGTGTCCTACGAAATCACCCTGGACCCACCATTAGCCACACCCTAATCCAGCCCTACATCCGTTCGGAGTCCTAGGACTACCCGGAGCCATTTCGTGACACCTACCCCTAGTCCTCGGCCAACCCCTACCACTACCACTAGTCCTAGGCTTAACATGAGCCCTAACCCTAACACTGCCCGTGGGCCTCTGCCAAACACTAGCCCTTCAACTAACCCTACCCCGAGCACTACCCCTCGCCCTAGGCCTACGCCTAGCACTACCTCTGTTCCTACCACTACCCTGGCCCTACAGCTCCCCCTACCCATAGGCCCACCCCCAACCCTACCACTAGCCACAGCTCCCACTCCAGCTCTAGGCCTACTCGAGGTTTACCTCGACACCCACCCCTTGCCCTATGCCTACCCCAGCGCTACGCCTACCGCTCTCACTAGCCCTAGCTTGGGCCCTAGACCAACGCCCATGCCTCCTTCTAGTCCGAGGCCTAGAACTTGCCCGTCGCTGACCAGTAAACCTTGCCCTTGTTAAGGTTAGGGTTAGGGTTAGGGTTAGGTTTAGGATTAGGGTTTAGGGTTAGGGTTAGGGTTAGGGTTGGTGTTAGGGTTAGGGTTAGGGTTAGGGTTAGGGTTGGTGTTAGGGTTAATGTTAGGGTTAGGATTAGGGTTACGGTTAGGGTTGGTGTTACGGTTAGGGTTAGGGTTAGGGTTAGGATTAGGGTTAGGGTTGGTGTTAGGGTTAGGGTTAGGGTTAGGGTTGGTGTTAGGGTTAGGGTTAGGGTTAGGGTTAGGGTTGGTGTTAGGTATAGGGTTAGGGTTAGGGTTAGGGTTAGGGTTAGTTTTAGGGTTGGTGTTAGGGTTAGGGTTAGAATTAGGGTTAGGGTTGGTGTTAGGGTTAGGGTTAGGGTTAGAGTTAGGGTTAGGGTTAGGGTTAGGGTTGGTGTTAGGGTTAAGGTTAGGGTTAGGGTTAGGGTTGGTGTTAGGGTTAGGGTTTGGGTTAGGGTTAGGGTTGGTGTTACGTTTAGGGTTAGGGTTAGGGTTAGGGTTAGGGTTGGTGTTAGGGTTAGGGTTAGGGTTAGGGTTAGGGTTTGTGTTAGGCATAGGGTTAGGGTTAGGGTTAGGGTTAGGGTTACGGTTAGGGTTGGTGTTAGGGTTAGGGTTAGGATTAGGGTTAAAATTAGGGTTAGGGTTGGTGTTAGGGTTAGGGTTAGGGTTAGGGTTGGTGTTAGGGTTAGGGTTAGGGTTAGGGTTGGTGTTAGGTATAGGGTTAGGGTTAGGGTTGTTGTTAGGGTTAGGGTTAGGGTTAGGGTTAGTATTAGGGTTAGGGTTAGGGTTAGGGTTAGGATTAGGATTAGGGTTAGGGTTGGTGTTAGGGTTAGGGTTAGGTTTAGGGTTAGGGTTAGGGTTAGGGTTCCTGTTAGGCATAGGGTTAGGGTTAGGGTTAGGGTTAGGGTTGGTGTTAGGTTTAGGGTTAGGGTTTTGGTTAGGGTTAGGGTTAGGGTTAGGGTTGGTGTTAGGGTTAGGGTTAGGGTTAGGGTTGGTGTTAGGTATAGGGTTAGGGTTAGGGTTAGGGTTAGGGTTAGGGTTGGTGTTAGAGTTGGTGTTAGGTATAGGTTTAGCATTAGGGTTAGGGTTAGGGTTAGGGTTGGTGTTAGGGTTAGGGTTAGGGTTAGTGTTAGGGTTAGGGTTAGGGTTAGGATTAGGATTAGGGTTAGGGTTGGTGTTAGTGTTAGGGTTAGATTTAGGGTTAGGGTTAGGCTTAGGTTTCGTGTTAGGCATAGGGTTAGGTTAGGGTTAGGGTTAGGGTTAGGGTTGGTGTTAGGGTTAGGGTTAGGGTTTTGGTTAGGGTTGGTGTTAGGGTTAGGGTTAGGGTTAGGATTAGGGTTAGAGTTGGTGTTAAGGTTAGGGTTAGGGTTAGGGTTAGGGTTGGTGTTAGGGTTAGGGTTAGGGTTACGGTTAGGGTTG
>NW_027669052.1:395000-400000 GCF_964194185.1 Rhinolophus hipposideros
CCTAATCCAGCCCTACATCCGTTCGGAGTCCTATGACTACCCGGAGCCATTTCGTGACACCTACCCCTAGTCCTCGGCCAACCCCTACCACTACCACTAGTCCTAGGCTTAACATGAGCCCTAACCCTAACACTGCCCGTGGGCCTCTGCCAAACACTAGCCCTTCAACTAACCCTACCCCGAGCACTACCCCTCGCCCTAGGCCTACGCCTAGCACTACCTCTGTTCCTACCACTACCCTGGCCCTACAGCTCCCCCAACCCATAGGCCCACCTCCAACCCTACCACTAGCCACAGCTCCCACTCCTGGCTCTAGGCCTACTCGAGGTTTACCTCGACACCCACCCCTTGCCCTATGTTTACCCCAGCGCTACGCCTACCGCTCTCACTAGCCCTAGCTTGGGCCCTAGACCAACGCCCATGCCTCCTTCTAGTCCGAGGCCTAGAACTTGCCCGTCGCTGACCAGTAAACCTTGCCCTTGTTAAGGTTAGGGTTAGGGTTAGGGTTAGGGTTAGGATTAGGGTTTAGGGTTAGGGTTAGGGTTAGGGTTGGTGTTAGGGTTAGGGTTAGGGTTAGGGTTAGGGTTGGTGTTAGGGTTAATGTTAGGGTTAGGATTAGGGTTACGGTTAGGGTTGGTGTTAGGGTTAGGGTTAGGGTTAGGGTTAGGATTAGGGTTAGGGTTGGTGTTAGGGTTAGGGTTAGGGTTAGGGTTGGTGTTAGGGTTAGGGTTAGGGTTAGGGTTAGGGTTGGTGTTAGGTATAGGGTTAGGGTTAGGGTTAGGGTTAGGGTTAGGGTTGGTGTTAGGGTTAGGGTTAGGGTTAGGGTTAGTGTTAGGGTTAGGGTTAGGGTTAGGATTAGGATTAGGGTTAAGGTTGGTGTTAGGGTTAGGGTTAGGTTTATGGTTAGGGTTCGTGTTAGGCATAGGGTTAAGGTTAGGGTTAGGGTTAGGGTTAGGGTTGGTGTTAGGGTTAGGGTTAGGGTTAGGGTTAGGGTTGATGTTAGCTTTAGGGTTAGGGTTAGGATTAGGGTTAGGGTTCGTGTTAGGGTTAGGGTTAGGGTTAGGGTTGGTGTTAGGGTTAGGGTTAGGGTTAGGGTTAGGGTTAGGGTTAGGGTTAGGGTTAGGGTTGGTGTTAGGGTTAGGGTTAGGTTTAGGGTTAGGGTTAGGGTTAGGGTTAGGGTTAGTTTTAGGGTTGGTGTTAGGGTTAGGGTTAGAATTACGGTTAGGGTTGGTGTTAGGGTTAGGGTTAGGGTTAGAGTTAGGGTTAGGGTTAGGGTTAGGGTTGGTGTTAGGGTTAAGGTTAGGGTTAGGGTTAGGGTTGGTGTTAGGATTAGGGTTTGGGTTAGGGTTAGGGTTGGTGTTACGTTTAGGTTTAGGGTTAGGGTTAGGGTTAGGGTTGGTGTTAGGGTTAGGGTTAGGGTTAGGGTTAGGGTTTGTTTTAGGCATAGGATTAGGGTTAGGGTTATGGTTAGGGTTACGGTTAGGGTTGGTGTTAGGGTTAGGGTTAGGATTAGGGTTAAAATTAGGGTTAGGGTTGGTGTTAGGGTTAGGGTTAGGGTTAGGGTTGTTGTTAGGGTTAGGGTTAGGGTTAGGGTTGGTGTTAGGTATAGGGTTAGGGTTAGGGTAGGGTTAGGGTTAGGGTTAGTGTTAGGGTTAGGGTTAGGGTTAGGATTAGGATTAGGGTTAGGGTTGGTGTTAGGGTTAGGGTTAGGGTTAGGTTTAGGGTTAGGGTTAGGGTTAGGGTTCGTGTTAGGCATAGGGTTAGGGTTAGGGTTAGGGTTAGGGTTAGTGTTGGTGTTAGGTTTAGGGTTAGGGTTTTGGTTAGGGTTGGTGTTAGGGCTAGGGTTAGGGTTAGGATTAGGGTTAGAGTTGGTGTTAAGGGTAGGGTTAGGGTTAGGGTTGGTGTTAGGGTTAGGGTTAGGGTTAGGGTTAGGGTTAGGGTTGGTGTTAGGGTTAGGGTTAGGGTTAGGGTTGGTGTTAGGTATAGGGTTAGGGTTAGGGTTAGGGTTAGGGTTAGGGTTGGTGTTAGAGTTAGGGTTAGGGTTAGGGTTAGTGTTAGGGTTAGGGTTAGGGTTAGGGTTAGGTTACCCCGAGCACTACCCCTCGCCCTAGGCCTACGCCTAGCACTACCTCTGGTCCTACCCCTCCCCCAGTCCCTACAGCTCCCCCTACCCATAGGCCCACCCCCATCCCTACCCCTAGCCACAGCTCCCACTCCTGGTCCTAGGCCTACTTCGAGGTTTACCCCTACACCCACCCCTTGCCCTTTGCCTACCCCAGCGCTACGCCTACCGCTCCCACTAGCCCTACCTCGGGCCCTAGACCAACGCCCAGTGCTCACTCTAGTCCGAAGCCTAGCACTTGCCGTCGCCAACCGGTACACCTTGCCCTACCAATAGCCAGAGCACTAACCCGTGTCCTACGAAATCACCCTGGACCCACCATTAGCCACACCCTAATCCAGCCCTACATCCGTTCGGAGTCCTAGGACTACCCGGAGCCATTTCGTGACACCTACCCCTAGTCCTCGGCCAACCCCTACCACTACCACTAGTCCTAGGCTTAACATGAGCCCTAACCCTAACACTGCCCGTGGGCCTCTGCCAAACACTAGCCCTTCAACTAACCCTACCCCGAGCACTACCCCTCGCCCTAGGCCTACGCCTAGCACTACCTCTGTTCCTACCACTACCCTGGCCCTACAGCTCCCCCTACCCATAGGCCCACCCCCAACCCTACCACTAGCCACAGCTCCCACTCCAGCTCTAGGCCTACTCGAGGTTTACCTCGACACCCACCCCTTGCCCTATGCCTACCCCAGCGCTACGCCTACCGCTCTCACTAGCCCTAGCTCGGGCCCTAGACCAACGCCCATGCCTCCTTCTAGTCCGAGGCCTAGAACTTGCCCGACGCTGACCAGTAAACCTTGCCCTTGTTAAGGTTAGGGTTAGGGTTAGGGTTAGGGTTAGGATTAGGGTTTAGGGTTAGGGTTAGGGTTAGGGTTGGTGTTAGGGTTAGGGTTAGGGTTAGGGTTAGGGTTGGTGTTAGGGTTAATGTTAGGGTTAGGATTAGGGTTACGGTTAGGGTTGGTGTTAGGGTTAGGGTTAGGGTTAGGGTTAGGATTAGGGTTAGGGTTGGTGTTAGGGTTAGGGTTAGGGTTAGGGTTGGTGTTAGGGTTAGGGTTAGGGTTAGGGTTAGGGTTGGTGTTAGGTATAGGGTTAGGGTTAGGGTTAGGGTTAGTTTTAGGGTTGGTGTTAGGGTTAGGGTTAGAATTAGGGTTAGGGTTGGTGTTAGGGTTAGGGTTAGGGTTAGAGTTAGGGTTAGGGTTAGGGTTAGGGTTGGTGTTAGGGTTAAGGTTAGGGTTAGGGTTAGGGTTGGTGTTAGGGTTAGGGTTTGGGTTAGGGTTAGGGTTGGTGTTACGTTTAGGGTTAGGGTTAGGGTTAGGGTTAGGGTTGGTGTTAGGGTTAGGGTTAGGGTTAGGGTTAGGGTTCGTGTTAGGCATAGGGTTAGGGTTAGGGTTAGGGTTAGGGTTACGGTTAGGGTTGGTGTTAGGGTTAGGGTTAGGATTAGGGTTAAAATTAGGGTTAGGGTTGGTGTTAGGGTTAGGGTTAGGGTTAGGGTTGGTGTTAGGGTTAGGGTTAGGGTTAGGGTTGGTGTTAGGTATAGGGTTAGGGTTAGGGTTGTTGTTAGGGTTAGGGTTAGGGTTAGGGTTAGTATTAGGGTTAGGGTTAGGGTTAGGATTAGGATTAGGGTTAGGGTTGGTGTTAGGGTTAGGGTTAGGTTTAGGGTTAGGGTTAGGGTTAGGGTTCGTGTTAGGCATAGGGTTAGGGTTAGGGTTAGGGTTAGGGTTAGGGTTGGTGTTAGGTTTAGGGTTAGGGTTTTGGTTAGGGTTGGTGTTAGGGCTAGGGTTAGGGTTAGGATTAGGGTTAGAGTTGGTGTTAAGGTTAGGATTAGGGTTAGAGTTAGGGTTGGTGTTAGGGTTAGGGTTAGGGTTAGGGTTAGGGTTAGGGTTAGGGTTGGTGTTAGGGTTAGGGTTAGGGTTAGGGTTGGTGTTAGGTATAGGGTTAGGGTTAGGGTTAGGGTTAGGGTTAGGGTTGGTGTTAGAGTTAGGGTTAGGGTTAGGGTTAGTGTTAGGGTTAAGGTTAGGGTTAGGGTTAGGTTACCCCGAGCACTACCACTCGCCCTAGGCCTACGCCTAGCACTACCTCTGGTCCTACCCCTACCCCAGTCCCTACAGCTCCCCCTACCCATAGGCCCACCCCCATCCCTACCCCTAGCCACAGCTCCCACTCCTGGTCCTAGGCCTACTTCGAGGTTTACCCCGACACCCACCCCTTGCCCTTTGCCTACCCCAGCGCTACGCCTACCGCTCCCACTAGCCCTACCTCGGGCCCTAGACCAACGCCCAGTGCTCACTCTAGTCCGAAGCCTAGCACTTGCCGTCGCCCACCGGTACACCTTGCCCTACCAATAGCCAGAGCACTAACCCGTGTCCTACGAAATCACCCTGGACCCACCATTAGCCACACCCTAATCCAGCCCTACATCCGTTCGGAGTCCTAGGACTACCCGGAGCCATTTCGTGACACCTACCCCTAGTCCTCGGCCAACCCCTACCACTACCACTAGTCCTAGGCTTAACATGAGCCCTAACCCTAACACTGCTTGTGGGCCTCTGCCAAACACTAGCCCTTCAACTAACCCTACCCCGAGCACTACCCCTCGCCCTAGGCCTACGCCTAGCACTACCTCTGTTCCTACCACTACCCTGGCCCTACAGCTCCCCCTACCCATAGGCCCATCCCCAACCCTACCACTAGCCACAGCTCCCACTCCTGGCTCTAGGCCTACTCGAGGTTTACCTCGACACCCACCCCTTGCCCTATGCCTACCCCAGCGCTACGCCTACCGCTCTCACTAGCCCTAGCTCGGGCCCTAGACCAACGCCCATGCCTCCTTCTAGTCCGAGGCCTAGAACTTGCCCGTCGCTGACCAGTAAAC
>NW_027669052.1:405000-427500 GCF_964194185.1 Rhinolophus hipposideros
CCGAGCACTACCCCTCGCCCTAGGCCTACGCCTAGCACTACCTCTGGTCCTACCCCTACCCCAGTCCCTACAGCTCCCCCTACCCATAGGCCCACCCCCATCCCTACCCCTAGCCACAGCTCCCACTCCTGGTCCTAGGCCTACTTCGAGGTTTACCCCGACACCCACCCCTTGCCCTTTGCCTTCCCCAGCGCTACGCCTACCGCTCCCACTAGCCCTACCTCGGGCCCTAGACCAACGCCCAGTGCTCACTCTAGTCCGAAGCCTAGCACTTGCCGTCGCCAACCGGTACACCTTGCCCTACCAATAGCCAGAGCACTAACCCGTGTCCTACGAAATCACCCTGGACCCACCATTAGCCACACCCTAATCCAGCCCTACATCCGTTCGGAGTCCTAGGACTACCCGGAGCCATTTCGTGACACCTACCCCTAGTCCTCGGCCAACCCCTACCACTACCACTAGTCCTAGGCTTAACATGAGCCCTAACCCTAACACTGCCCGTGGGCCTCTGCCAAACACTAGCCCTTCAACTAACCCTACCCCGAGCACTACCCCTCGCCCTAGGCCTACGCCTAGCACTACCTCTGTTCCTACCACTACCCTGGCCCTACAGCTCCCCTACCCATAGGCCCAACCCCAACCCTACCACTAGCCACAGCTCCCACTCCTGGCTCTAGGCCTACTCGAGGTTTACCTCGACACCCACCCCTTGCCCTATGCCTACCCCAGCGCTACGCCTACCGCTCTCACTAGCCCTAGCTCGGGCCCTAGACCAACACCCATGCCTCCTTCTAGTCCGAGGCCTAGAACTTGCCCGTCGCTGACCAGTAAACCTTGCCCTTGTTAGGGTTAGGGTTAGGGTTAGTGTTAGGGTTAGGATTAGGGTTTAGGGTTAGGGTTAGGGTTAGGGTTGGTGTTAGGGTTAGGGTTAGGGTTAGGGTTAGGGTTGGTGTTAGGGTTAGGGTTAGGGTTAGGGTTAGGGTTAGGGTTAGGGTTAGGGTTACGGTTAAAGTTGGTGTTAGGGTTAGGGTTAGGGTTAGGGTTAGGATTAGGGTTAGGGTTGGTGTTAGGGTTAGGGTTAGGGCTACGGTTGGTGTTAGGGTTGGGGTTAGGGTTAGGGTTAGGGTTGGTGTTAGGTATAGGTTTAGGGTTAGGGTTAGGGTTAGGGTTGGTGTTAGGGTTAGGGTTAGGGTTAGGGTTAGTGTTAGGGTTAGGGTTAGGGTTAGGATTAGGATTAGGGTTAGGGTTCGTGTTAGGCATAGGGTTAGGGTTAGGGTTAGGGTTAGGGTTGGTGTTAGGGTTAGGGTTAGGGTTTTGGTTAGGGTTGGTGTTAGGGTTAGGGTTAGGGTTAGGATTAGGGTTAGAGTTGGTGTTAAGGTTAGGGTTAGGGTTAGGGTTAGGGTTGGTGTTAGGGTTAGGGTTAGGGTTACGGTTAGGGTTGGTGTTAGGGTTAGGGTTAGGGTTAGGGTTAGGATTAGGGTTAGGGTTGGTGTTAGGGTTAGGTTTAGGGTTAGGGTTGGTGTTAGGGTTAGGGTTAGGGTTAGGGTTAGGGTTGGTGTTAGGTATAGGTTTAGCATTAGGGTTAGGGTTAGGGTTAGGGTTGGTGTTAGGGTTAGGGTTAGGGTTAGGGTTAGTGTTAGGGTTAGGGTTAGGGTTAGGATTAGGATTAGGGTTAGGGTTGGTGTTAGTGTTAGGGTTAGATTTAGGGTTAGGGTTAGGCTTAGGTTTCGTGTTAGGCATAGGGTTAGGTTAGGGTTAGGGTTAGGGTTAGGGTTGGTGTTAGGGTTAGGGTTAGGGTTTTGGTTAGGGTTGGTGTTAGGGTTAGGGTTAGGGTTAGGATTAGGGTTAGAGTTGGTGTTAGGTTAGGGTTAGGGTTAGGGTTAGGGTTGGTGTTGGGTTAGGGTTAGGGTTACGGTTAGGGTTGGTGTTAGGGTTAGGGTTAGGGTTAGGGTTAGGATTAGGGTTAGGGTTGGTGTTAGGGTTAGGGTTAGGGTTAGGGTTGGTGTTAGGGTTAGGGTTAGGGTTAGGGTTAGGGTTGGTGTTAGGTATAGGGTTAGGGTTAGGGTTAGGGTTAGGGTTAGGGTTGGTGTTAGGGTTAAGGTTAGGGTTAGGGTTAGTGTTAGGGTTAGGGTTAGGGTTAGGATTAGGATTAGGGTTAGGGTTGGTGTTAGGGTTAGGGTTAGGGTTAGGGTTAGGGTTCGTGTTAGGCATAGGGTTAGGGTAAGGGTTAGGGTTGATGTTAGCTTTAGGGTTAGGGTTAGGATTAGGGTTAGGGTTGGTGTTAGGGTTAGGGTTAGGGTTAGGGTTAGGGTTGGTGTTAGGGTTAGGGTTAGGGTTAGAGTTAGGGTTAGGGTTAGGGTTAGGGTTGGTGTTAGGGTTAGGGTTAGGGTTAGGGTTAGGGTTGGTGTTAGGGTTAGGGTTTGGGTTAGGGTTGGTGTTACGTTTAGGTTTAGGGTTAGGGTTAGGGTTGGTGTTAGGGTTAGGGTTAGGGTTAGGGTTAGGATTCGTGTTAGGCATAGGGTTAGGGTTAGGGTTAGGGTTAGGGTTACTGTTAGGGTTGGTGTTAGGGTTAGGGTTAGGGTTAGGGTTAGGATTAGGGTTAGGGTTGGTGTTAGGGTTAGGGTTAGGGTTGGTGTTAGGGTTAGGGTTAGGTTTATGGTTAGGGTTCGTGTTAGGCATAGGGTTAGGGTTAGGGTTAGGGTTAGGGTTAGGGTTAGGGTTGTTGTTAGGGTTAGGGTTAGGGTTAGGGTTAGGGTTGATGTTAGCTTTAGGGTTAGGGTTAGGATTAGGTTAGGGTTCGTGTTAGGGTTAGGGTTAGGGTTAGGGTTAGGGTTGGTGTTAGGGTTAGGGTTAGGGTTAGGGTTAGGGTTAGGGTTAGGGTTAGGGTTGGTGTTAGGGTTAGGGTTAGGGTTAGGGTTAGGGTTAGGGTTAGGGTTAGTTTTAGGGTTGGTGTTAGGGTTAGGGTTAGAATTAGGGTTAGGGTTGGTGTTAGGGTTAGGGTTAGGGTTAGAGTTAGGGTTAGGGTTAGGGTTAGGGTTGGTGTTAGGGTTAAGGTTAGGGTTAGGGTTAGGGTTGGTGTTAGGGTTAGGGTTTGGGTTAGGGTTAGGGTTGGTGTTAAGTTTAGGGTTAGGGTTAGGGTTAGGGTTAGGGTTGGTGTTAGGGTTAGGGTTAGGGTTAGGGTTCGTGTTAGGCATAGGGTTAGGGTTAGGGTTAGGGTTAGGGTTACGGTTAGGGTTGGTGTTAGGGTTAGGGTTAGGATTAGGGTTAAAATTAGGGTTAGGGTTGGTGTTAGGGTTAGGGTTAGGGTTAGGGTTGGTGTTAGGGTTAGGGTTAGGGTTAGGGTTAGGGTTGGTGTTAGGTATAGGGTTAGGGTTAGGGTTAGGGTTAGGGTTAGGGTTGTTGTTAGGGTTAGGGTTAGGGTTAGGGTTAGTGTTAGGGTTAGGGTTAGGGTTAGGATTAGGATTAGGGTTAGGGTTGGTGTTAGGGTTAGGGTTAGGTTTAGGGTTAGGGTTAGGGTTAGGGTTCGTGTTAGGCATAGGGTTAGGGTTAAGGTTAGGGTTAGGGTTAGGGTTGGTGTTAGGTTTAGGGTTAGGGTTTTGGTTAGGGTTGGTATTAGGGCTAGGGTTAGGGTTAGGGTTAGGGTTAGGGTTAGGGTTGGTGTTAGGGTTAGGGTTAGGGTTAGGGTTGGTGTTAGGTATAGGGTTAGGGTTAGGGTTATGGTTAGGGTTAGGGTTGGTGTTAGAGTTAGGGTTAGGGTTAGGGTTAGTGTTAGGGTTAGGGTTAGGGTTAGGGTTAGGTTACCCCGAGCACTACCCCTCGCCCTAGGCCTACGCCTAGCACTACCTCTGGTCCTACCCCTACCCCAGTCCCTACAGCTCCCCCTACCCATAGGCCCACCCCCATCCCTACCCCTAGTCACAGCTCCCACTCCTGGTCCTAGGCCTACTTCGAGGTTTACCCCGACACCCACCCCTTGCCCTTTGCCTACCCTAGCGCTACGCCTACCGCTCCCACTAGCCCTACCTCGGGCCCTAGACCAACGCCCAGTGCTCACTCTAGTCCGAAGCCTAGCACTTGCTGTCGCCAACCGGTACACCTTGCCCTACCAATAGCCAGAGCACTAACCCGTGTCCTACGAAATCACCCTGGACCCACCATTAGCCACACCCTAATCCAGCCCTACATCCGTTCGGAGTCCTAGGACTACCCGGAGCCATTTCGTGACACCTACCCCTAGTCCTCGGCCAACCCCTACCACTACCACTAGTCCTAGGCTTAACATGAGCCCTAACCCTAACACTGCCCGTGGGCCTCTGCCAAACACCAGCCCTTCAACTAACCCTACCCCGAGCACTACCCCTCGCCCTAGGCCTACGCCTAGCACTACCTCTGTTCCTACCACTACCCTGGCCCTACAGCTCCCCTACCCATAGGCCCAACCCCAACCCTACCACTAGCCAGAGCTCCCACTCCTGGCTCTAGGCCTACTCGAGGTTTACCTCGACACCCACCCCTTGCCCTATGCCTACCCCAGCGCTACGCCTACCGCTCTCACTAGCCCTAGCTCGGGCCCTAGACCAACACCCATGCCTCCTTCTAGTCCGAGGCCTAAAACTTGCCCGTCGCTGACCAGTAAACTTTGCCCTTGTTAGGGTTAGGGTTAGGGTTAGTGTTAGGGTTAGGATTAGGGTTTAGGGTTAGGGTTAGGGTTAGGGTTGGTGTTAGGGTTAGGGTTAGGGTTAGGGTTAGGGTTAGGGTTGGTGTTAGGGTTAGGGTTAGGGTTAGGGTTAGGGTTACGGTTAAAGTTGGTGTTAGGGTTAGGGTTAGGGTTAGTGTTAGGATTAGGGTTAGGGTTGGTGTTAGGGTTAGGGTTAGGGCTACGGTTGGTGTTAGGGTTGGGGTTAGGGTTAGGGTTAGGGTTGGTGTTAGGTATAGGTTTAGGGTTAGTGTTAGGGTTAGGGTTAGGGTTGGTGTTAGGGTTAGGGTTAGGGTTAGGGTTAGTGTTAGGGTTAGGGTTAGGGTTAGGATTAGGATTAGGGTTAGGGTTCGTGTTAGGCATAGGGTTAGGGTTAGGGTTAGGGTTAGGGTTGGTGTTAGGGTTAGGGTTAGGGTTTTGGTTAGGGTTGGTGTTAGGGTTAGGGTTAGGGTTAGGATTAGGGTTAGAGTTGGTGTTAAGGTTAGGGTTAGGGTTAGGGTTAGGGTTGGTGTTAGGGTTAGGGTTAGGGTTACGGTTAGGGTTGGTGTTAGGGTTAGGGTTAGGGTTAGGGTTAGGATTAGGGTTAGGGTTGGTGTTAGGGTTAGGGTTAGGGTTAGGGTTGGTGTTAGGGTTAGGGTTAGGGTTAGTGTTAGGGTTGGTGTTAGGTATAGGTTTAGCATTAGGGTTAGGGTTAGGGTTAGGGTTGGTGTTAGGGTTAGGGTTAGGGTTAGGGTTAGTGTTAGGGTTAGATTTAGGGTTAGGGTTAGGGTTAGGTTTCGTGTTAGGCATAGGTTTAGGTTAGGGTTAGGGTTAGGGTTGGTGTTAGGGTTAGGGTTAGGGTTTTGGTTAGGGTTGGTGTTAGGGTTAGGGTTAGGGTTAGGATTAGGGTTAGAGTTGGTGTTAAGGTTAGGGTTAGGGTTAGGGTTAGGGTTGGTGTTAGGGTAAGGGTTAGGGTTACGGTTAGGGTTAGGGTTAGGGTTGGTGTTAGGGTTAGGGTTAGGGTTAGGGTTGGTGTTAGGGTTAGGGTTAGGGTTAGGGTTAGGGTTGGTGTTAGGTATAGGGTTAGAGTTAGGTTTAGGGATAGGGTTAGGGTTGGTGTTAGGGTTAGGGTTAGGGTTAGGGTTAGTGTTAGGGTTAGGGTTAGGGTTAGGATTAGGATTAGGGTTAGGGTTGGTGTTAGGGTTAGGGTTAGGGTTAGGGTTAGGGTTCGTGTTAGGCATAGGGTTAGGGTAAGTGTTAGGGTTGATGTTAGCTTTAGGGTTAGGGTTAGGATTAGGGTTAGGGTTGGTGTTAGGGTTAGGGTTAGGGTTAGGGTTAGGGTTGGTGTTAGGTTTAGGGTTAGGGTTAGAGTTAGGGTTAGGGTTAGGGTTAGGGTTGGTGTTAGGATTAGTGTTAGGGTTAGGGTTAGGGTTAGGGTTGGTGTTAGGGTTAGGGTTTGGGTTAGGGTTAGGGTTGGTGTTACGTTTAGGGTTAGGGTTAGGGTTAGGGTTGGTGTTAGGGTTAGGGTTAGGGTTAGGGTTAGGGTTAGGGTTAGGCATAGGGTTAGGGTTAGGGTTAGGGTTAGGGTTAGGGTTAGGGTTACTGTTAGGGTTGGTGTTAGGGTTAGGGTTAGGGTTAGGGTTAGGATTAGGGTTAGGGTTGGTGTTAGGGTTAGGGTTAGGGTTGGTGTTAGGGTTAGGGTTAGGTTTATGGTTAGGGTTCGTGTTAGGCATAGGGTTAGGGTTAGGGTTAGGGTTAGGGTTAGGGTTGTTGTTAGGGTTAGGGTTAGGGTTAGGGTTAGGGTTGATGTTAGCTTTAGGGTTAGGGTTAGGATTAGGTTAGGGTTCGTGTTAGGGTTAGGGTTAGGGTTAGGGTTAGGGTTGGTGTTAGGGTTAGGGTTAGGGTTAGGGTTAGGGTTAGGGTTAGGGTTAGGGTTAGGGTTGGTGTTAGGGTTAGGGTTAGGGTTAGGGTTAGGGTTAGGGTTAGTTTTAGGGTTGGTGTTAGGGTTAGGGTTAGAATTAGGGTTAGGGTTGGTGTTAGGGTTAGGGTTAGGGTTAGAGTTAGGGTTAGGGTTAGGGTTAGGGTTGGTGTTAGGGTTAAGGTTAGGGTTAGGGTTAGGGTTGGTGTTAGGGTTAGGGTTTGGGTTAGGGTTAGGGTTGGTGTTAAGTTTAGGGTTAGGGTTAGGGTTAGGGTTAGGGTTGGTGTTAGGGTTAGGGTTAGGGTTAGGGTTCGTGTTAGGCATAGGGTTAGGGTTAGGGTTAGGGTTAGGGTTACGGTTAGGGTTGGTGTTAGGGTTAGGGTTAGGATTAGGGTTAAAATTAGGGTTAGGGTTGGTGTTAGGGTTAGGGTTAGGGTTAGAGTTAGGGTTAGGGTTAGGGTTAGGGTTGGTGTTAGGGTTAGGGTTAGGGTTAGGGTTAGGGTTGGTGTTAGGGTTAGGGTTTGGGTTAGGGTTAGTGTTACGTTTAGGTTTAGGGTTAGGGTTAGGGTTGGTGTTAGGGTTAGGGTTAGGGTTAGGGTTAGGGTTAGGATTCGTGTTAGGCATAGGGTTAGGGTTAGGGTTAGGGTTAGGGTTACTGTTAGGGTTGGTGTTAGGGTTAGGGTTAGGGTTAGGGTTAGGATTAGGGTTAGGGTTGGTGTTAGGGTTAGGGTTAGGGTTGGTGTTAGGGTTAGGGTTAGGTTTATGGTTAGGGTTCGTGTTAGGCATAGGGTTAGGGTTAGGGTTAGGGTTAGGGTTAGGGTTGTTGTTAGGGTTAGGGTTAGGGTTAGGGTTAGGGTTGATGTTAGCTTTAGGGTTAGGGTTAGGATTAGGTTAGGGTTCGTGTTAGGGTTAGGGTTAGGGTTAGGGTTAGGGTTGGTGTTAGGGTTAGGGTTAGGGTTAGGGTTAGGGTTAGGGTTAGGGTTAGGGTTAGGGTTGGTGTTAGGGTTAGGGTTAGGGTTAGGGTTAGGGTTAGTTTTAGGGTTGGTGTTAGGGTTAGGGTTAGAATTAGGGTTAGGGTTGGTGTTAGGGTTAGGGTTAGGGTTAGAGTTAGGGTTAGGGTTAGGGTTAGGGTTGGTGTTAGGGTTAAGGTTAGGGTTAGGGTTAGGGTTGGTGTTAGGGTTAGGGTTTGGGTTAGGGTTAGGGTTGGTGTTAAGTTTAGGGTTAGGGTTAGGGTTAGGGTTAGGGTTGGTGTTAGGGTTAGGGTTAGGGTTAGGGTTCGTGTTAGGCATAGGGTTAGGGTTAGGGTTAGGGTTAGGGTTACGGTTAGGGTTGGTGTTAGGGTTAGGGTTAGGATTAGGGTTAAAATTAGGGTTAGGGTTGGTGTTAGGGTTAGGGTTAGGGTTAGGGTTGGTGTTAGGGTTAGGGTTAGGGTTAGGGTTAGGGTTGGTGTTAGGTATAGGGTTAGGGTTAGGGTTAGGGTTAGGGTTAGGGTTGTTGTTAGGGTTAGGGTTAGGGTTAGGGTTAGTGTTAGGGTTAGGGTTAGGGTTAGGATTAGGATTAGGGTTAGGGTTGGTGTTAGGGTTAGGGTTAGGTTTAGGGTTAGGGTTAGGGTTAGGGTTCGTGTTAGGCATAGGGTTAGGGTTAAGGTTAGGGTTAGGGTTAGGGTTGGTGTTAGGTTTAGGGTTAGGGTTTTGGTTAGGGTTGGTATTAGGGCTAGGGTTAGGGTTAGGGTTAGGGTTAGGGTTAGGGTTGGTGTTAGGGTTAGGGTTAGGGTTAGGGTTGGTGTTAGGTATAGGGTTAGGGTTAGGGTTATGGTTAGGGTTAGGGTTGGTGTTAGAGTTAGGGTTAGGGTTAGGGTTAGTGTTAGGGTTAGGGTTAGGGTTAGGGTTAGGTTACCCCGAGCACTACCCCTCGCCCTAGGCCTACGCCTAGCACTACCTCTGGTCCTACCCCTACCCCAGTCCCTACAGCTCCCCCTACCCATAGGCCCACCCCCATCCCTACCCCTAGTCACAGCTCCCACTCCTGGTCCTAGGCCTACTTCGAGGTTTACCCCGACACCCACCCCTTGCCCTTTGCCTACCCTAGCGCTACGCCTACCGCTCCCACTAGCCCTACCTCGGGCCCTAGACCAACGCCCAGTGCTCACTCTAGTCCGAAGCCTAGCACTTGCTGTCGCCAACCGGTACACCTTGCCCTACCAATAGCCAGAGCACTAACCCGTGTCCTACGAAATCACCCTGGACCCACCATTAGCCACACCCTAATCCAGCCCTACATCCGTTCGGAGTCCTAGGACTACCCGGAGCCATTTCGTGACACCTACCCCTAGTCCTCGGCCAACCCCTACCACTACCACTAGTCCTAGGCTTAACATGAGCCCTAACCCTAACACTGCCCGTGGGCCTCTGCCAAACACCAGCCCTTCAACTAACCCTACCCCGAGCACTACCCCTCGCCCTAGGCCTACGCCTAGCACTACCTCTGTTCCTACCACTACCCTGGCCCTACAGCTCCCCTACCCATAGGCCCAACCCCAACCCTACCACTAGCCAGAGCTCCCACTCCTGGCTCTAGGCCTACTCGAGGTTTACCTCGACACCCACCCCTTGCCCTATGCCTACCCCAGCGCTACGCCTACCGCTCTCACTAGCCCTAGCTCGGGCCCTAGACCAACACCCATGCCTCCTTCTAGTCCGAGGCCTAAAACTTGCCCGTCGCTGACCAGTAAACTTTGCCCTTGTTAGGGTTAGGGTTAGGGTTAGTGTTAGGGTTAGGATTAGGGTTTAGGGTTAGGGTTAGGGTTAGGGTTGGTGTTAGGGTTAGGGTTAGGGTTAGGGTTAGGGTTAGGGTTGGTGTTAGGGTTAGGGTTAGGGTTAGGGTTAGGGTTACGGTTAAAGTTGGTGTTAGGGTTAGGGTTAGGGTTAGTGTTAGGATTAGGGTTAGGGTTGGTGTTAGGGTTAGGGTTAGGGCTACGGTTGGTGTTAGGGTTGGGGTTAGGGTTAGGGTTAGGGTTGGTGTTAGGTATAGGTTTAGGGTTAGTGTTAGGGTTAGGGTTAGGGTTGGTGTTAGGGTTAGGGTTAGGGTTAGGGTTAGTGTTAGGGTTAGGGTTAGGGTTAGGATTAGGATTAGGGTTAGGGTTCGTGTTAGGCATAGGGTTAGGGTTAGGGTTAGGGTTAGGGTTGGTGTTAGGGTTAGGGTTAGGGTTTTGGTTAGGGTTGGTGTTAGGGTTAGGGTTAGGGTTAGGATTAGGGTTAGAGTTGGTGTTAAGGTTAGGGTTAGGGTTAGGGTTAGGGTTGGTGTTAGGGTTAGGGTTAGGGTTACGGTTAGGGTTGGTGTTAGGGTTAGGGTTAGGGTTAGGGTTAGGATTAGGGTTAGGGTTGGTGTTAGGGTTAGGGTTAGGGTTAGGGTTGGTGTTAGGGTTAGGGTTAGGGTTAGTGTTAGGGTTGGTGTTAGGTATAGGTTTAGCATTAGGGTTAGGGTTAGGGTTAGGGTTGGTGTTAGGGTTAGGGTTAGGGTTAGGGTTAGTGTTAGGGTTAGATTTAGGGTTAGGGTTAGGGTTAGGTTTCGTGTTAGGCATAGGTTTAGGTTAGGGTTAGGGTTAGGGTTGGTGTTAGGGTTAGGGTTAGGGTTTTGGTTAGGGTTGGTGTTAGGGTTAGGGTTAGGGTTAGGATTAGGGTTAGAGTTGGTGTTAAGGTTAGGGTTAGGGTTAGGGTTAGGGTTGGTGTTAGGGTAAGGGTTAGGGTTACGGTTAGGGTTAGGGTTAGGGTTGGTGTTAGGGTTAGGGTTAGGGTTAGGGTTGGTGTTAGGGTTAGGGTTAGGGTTAGGGTTAGGGTTGGTGTTAGGGTTAGGGTTAGAGTTAGGTTTAGGGATAGGGTTAGGGTTGGTGTTAGGGTTAGGGTTAGGGTTAGGGTTAGTGTTAGGGTTAGGGTTAGGGTTAGGATTAGGATTAGGGTTAGGGTTGGTGTTAGGGTTAGGGTTAGGGTTAGGGTTAGGGTTCGTGTTAGGCATAGGGTTAGGGTAAGTGTTAGGGTTGATGTTAGCTTTAGGGTTAGGGTTAGGATTAGGGTTAGGGTTGGTGTTAGGGTTAGGGTTAGGGTTAGGGTTAGGGTTGGTGTTAGGTTTAGGGTTAGGGTTAGAGTTAGGGTTAGGGTTAGGGTTAGGGTTGGTGTTAGGGTTAGTGTTAGGGTTAGGGTTAGGGTTAGGGTTGGTGTTAGGGTTAGGGTTTGGGTTAGGGTTAGGGTTGGTGTTACGTTTAGGGTTAGGGTTAGGGTTAGGGTTGGTGTTAGGGTTAGGGTTAGGGTTAGGGTTAGGGTTCGTGTTAGGCATAGGGTTAGGGTTAGGGTTAGGGTTAGGGTTACTGTTAGGGTTGGTGTTAGGGTTAGGGTTAGGGTTAGGGTTAGGATTAGGGTTAGGGTTGGTGTTAGGGTTAGGGTTAGGGTTGGTGTTAGGGTTAGGGTTAGGTTTATGGTTAGGGTTCGTGTTAGGCATAGGGTTAGGGTTAGGGTTAGGGTTAGGGTTAGGGTTGTTGTTAGGGTTAGGGTTAGGGTTAGGGTTAGGGTTGATGTTAGCTTTAGGGTTAGGGTTAGGATTAGGTTAGGGTTCGTGTTAGGGTTAGGGTTAGGGTTAGGGTTAGGGTTGGTGTTAGGGTTAGGGTTAGGGTTAGGGTTAGGGTTAGGGTTAGGGTTAGGGTTAGGGTTGGTGTTAGGGTTAGGGTTAGGGTTAGGGTTAGGGTTAGGGTTAGTTTTAGGGTTGGTGTTAGGGTTAGGGTTAGAATTAGGGTTAGGGTTGGTGTTAGGGTTAGGGTTAGGGTTAGAGTTAGGGTTAGGGTTAGGGTTAGGGTTGGTGTTAGGGTTAAGGTTAGGGTTAGGGTTAGGGTTGGTGTTAGGGTTAGGGTTTGGGTTAGGGTTAGGGTTGGTGTTAAGTTTAGGGTTAGGGTTAGGGTTAGGGTTAGGGTTGGTGTTAGGGTTAGGGTTAGGGTTAGGGTTCGTGTTAGGCATAGGGTTAGGGTTAGGGTTAGGGTTAGGGTTACGGTTAGGGTTGGTGTTAGGGTTAGGGTTAGGATTAGGGTTAAAATTAGGGTTAGGGTTGGTGTTAGGGTTAGGGTTAGGGTTAGGGTTGGTGTTAGGGTTAGGGTTAGGGTTAGGGTTAGGGTTGGTGTTAGGTATAGGGTTAGGGTTAGGGTTAGGGTTAGGGTTAGGGTTGTTGTTAGGGTTAGGGTTAGGGTTAGGGTTAGTGTTAGGGTTAGGGTTAGGGTTAGGATTAGGATTAGGGTTAGGGTTGGTGTTAGGGTTAGGGTTAGGTTTAGGGTTAGGGTTAGGGTTAGGGTTCGTGTTAGGCATAGGGTTAGGGTTAAGGTTAGGGTTAGGGTTAGGGTTGGTGTTAGGTTTAGGGTTAGGGTTTTGGTTAGGGTTGGTATTAGGGCTAGGGTTAGGGTTAGGGTTAGGGTTAGGGTTAGGGTTGGTGTTAGGGTTAGGGTTAGGGTTAGGGTTGGTGTTAGGTATAGGGTTAGGGTTAGGGTTATGGTTAGGGTTAGGGTTGGTGTTAGAGTTAGGGTTAGGGTTAGGGTTAGTGTTAGGGTTAGGGTTAGGGTTAGGGTTAGGTTACCCCGAGCACTACCCCTCGCCCTAGGCCTACGCCTAGCACTACCTCTGGTCCTACCCCTACCTCAGTCCCTACAGCTCCCCCTACCCATAGGCCCACCCCCATCCCTACCCCTAGTCACAGCTCCCACTCCTGGTCCTAGGCCTACTTCGAGGTTTACCCCGACACCCACCCCTTGCCCTTTGCCTACCCTAGCGCTACGCCTACCGCTCCCACTAGCCCTACCTCGGGCCCTAGACCAACGCCCAGTGCTCACTCTAGTCCGAAGCCTAGCACTTGCTGTCGCCAACCGGTACACCTTGCCCTACCAATAGCCAGAGCACTAACCCGTGTCCTACGAAATCACCCTGGACCCACCATTAGCCACACCCTAATCCAGCCCTACATCCGTTCGGAGTCCTAGGACTACCCGGAGCCATTTCGTGACACCTACCCCTAGTCCTCGGCCAACCCCTACCACTACCACTAGTCCTAGGCTTAACATGAGCCCTAACCCTTACACTGCCCGTGGGCCTCTGCCAAACACCAGCCCTTCAACTAACCCTACCCCGAGCACTACCCCTCGCCCTAGGCCTACGCCTAGCACTACCTCTGTTCCTACCACTACCCTGGCCCTACAGCTCGCCTACCCATAGGCCCAACCCCAACCCTACCACTAGCCAGAGCTCCCACTCCTGGCTCTAGGCCTACTCGAGGTTTACCTCGACACCCACCCCTTGCCCTATGCCTACCCCAGCGCTACGCCTACCGCTCTCACTAGCCCTAGCTCGGGCCCTAGACCAACACCCATGCCTCCTTCTAGTCCGAGGCCTAAAACTTGCCCGTCGCTGACCAGTAAACTTTGCCCTTGTTAGGGTTAGGGTTAGGGTTAGTGTTAGGGTTAGGATTAGGGTTTAGGGTTAGGGTTAGGGTTAGGGTTGGTGTTAGGGTTAGGGTTAGGGTTAGGGTTAGGGTTGGTGTTAGGGTTAGGGTTAGGGTTAGGGTTAGGGTTACGGTTAAAGTTGGTGTTAGGGTTAGGGTTAGGGTTAGTGTTAGGATTAGGGTTAGGGTTGGTGTTAGGGTTAGGGTTAGGGCTACGGTTGGTGTTAGGGTTGGGGTTAGGGTTAGGGTTAGGGTTGGTGTTAGGTATAGGTTTAGGGTTAGTGTTAGGGTTAGGGTTAGGGTTGGTGTTAGGGTTAGGGTTAGGGTTAGGGTTAGTGTTAGGGTTAGGGTTAGGGTTAGGATTAGGATTAGGGTTAGGGTTCGTGTTAGGCATAGGGTTAGGGTTAGGGTTAGGGTTAGGGTTGGTGTTAGGGTTAGGGTTAGGGTTTTGGTTAGGGTTGGTGTTAGGGTTAGGGTTAGGGTTAGGATTAGGGTTAGAGTTGGTGTTAAGGTTAGGGTTAGGGTTAGGGTTAGGGTTGGTGTTAGGGTTAGGGTTAGGGTTACGGTTAGGGTTGGTGTTAGGGTTAGGGTTAGGGTTAGGGTTAGGATTAGGGTTAGGGTTGGTGTTAGGGTTAGGGTTAGGGTTAGGGTTGGTGTTAGGGTTAGGGTTAGGGTTAGTGTTAGGGTTGGTGTTAGGTATAGGTTTAGCATTAGGGTTAGGGTTAGGGTTAGGGTTGGTGTTAGGGTTAGGGTTAGGGTTAGGGTTAGTGTTAGGGTTAGATTTAGGGTTAGGGTTAGGGTTAGGTTTCGTGTTAGGCATAGGTTTAGGTTAGGGTTAGGGTTAGGGTTGGTGTTAGGGTTAGGGTTAGGGTTTTGGTTAGGGTTGGTGTTAGGGTTAGGGTTAGGGTTAGGATTAGGGTTAGAGTTGGTGTTAAGGTTAGGGTTAGGGTTAGGGTTAGGGTTGGTGTTAGGGTAAGGGTTAGGGTTACGGTTAGGGTTAGGGTTAGGGTTGGTGTTAGGGTTAGGGTTAGGGTTAGGGTTGGTGTTAGGGTTAGGGTTAGGGTTAGGGTTAGGGTTGGTGTTAGGTATAGGGTTAGAGTTAGGTTTAGGGATAGGGTTAGGGTTGGTGTTAGGGTTAGGGTTAGGGTTAGGGTTAATGTTAGGGTTAGGGTTAGGGTTAGGATTAGGATTAGGGTTAGGGTTGGTGTTAGGGTTAGGGTTAGGGTTAGGGTTAGGGTTCGTGTTAGGCATAGGGTTAGGGTAAGTGTTAGGGTTGATGTTAGCTTTAGGGTTAGGGTTAGGATTAGGGTTAGGGTTGGTGTTAGGGTTAGGGTTAGGGTTAGGGTTAGGGTTGGTGTTAGGTTTAGGGTTAGGGTTAGAGTTAGGGTTAGGGTTAGGGTTAGGGTTGGTGTTAGGGTTAGTGTTAGGGTTAGGGTTAGGGTTAGGGTTGGTGTTAGGGTTAGGGTTTGGGTTAGGGTTAGGGTTGGTGTTACGTTTAGGGTTAGGGTTAGGGTTAGGGTTGGTGTTAGGGTTAGGGTTAGGGTTAGGGTTAGGGTTCGTGTTAGGCATAGGGTTAGGGTTAGGGTTAGGGTTAGGGTTACTGTTAGTGTTGGTGTTAGGGTTAGGGTTAGGGTTAGGGTTAGGATTAGGGTTAGGGTTGGTGTTAGGGTTAGGTTTAGGGTTAGGGTTGGTGTTAGGGTTAGGGTTAGGGTTAGGGTTAGGTTTGGTGTTAGGTATAGGGTTAGGGTTAGGGTTAGGGTTAGGGTTAGGGTTGGTGTTAGGGTTAGGGTTACGGTTAGGGTTAGTGTTAGGGTTAGGGTTAGGGTTAGGATTAGGATTAGGGATAGGGTTGGTGTTAGGGTTAGGGTTAGGTTTAGGGTTAGGGTTAGGGTTAGGGTTCGTGTTAGGCACAGGGTTAGGGTTAGGGTTAGGGTTAGGGTTATGTTTGGTGTTAGGGTTAGGGTTAGGGTTTTGGTTAGGGTTGGTGTTAGGGTTAGGGTTAGGGTTAGGATTAGGGTTAGAGTTGGTGTTAAGGTTAGGGTTAGGGTTAGGGTTGGTGTTAGGGTTAGGGTTAGGGTTAGGGTTAGGGTTAGGTTGGTGTTAGGGTTAGGGTTAGGGTTAGGGTTGGTGTTAGGTTTAGGGTTAGGGTTAGGGTTAGGGTTAGGGTTAGGGTTGGTGTTAGAGTTAGGGTTAGGGTTAGGGTTAGTGTTAGGGTTAGGGTTAGGGTTAGGGTTAGGTTACCCCGACCACTAACCCTCGCCCTAGGCCTACGCCTAGCACTACCTCTGGTCCTACCCTTACCCCAGTCCCTACAGCTCACCCTACCCATAGGCCCACCCCCATCCCTACCCCTAGCCACAGCTCCCACTCTGGTCCTAGGCCTGCTTCGAGGTTTACACCGACACCCACCCCTTGCCCTTTGCCTACCCCAGCGCTACGCCTACTGCTCCCACTAGCCCTACCTCGGGCCCTAGACCAACGCCCAGTGCTCACTCTAGTCCGAACCCTAGCACTTGCCCGTCGCCAACCGGTACACCTTGCCCTACCAATTGCCAGAGCACTAACCCGTGTCCTACGAAATCACCCTGGACCCACCATTAGCCACACCCTAATCCAGCCCTACATCCGTTCGGAGTCCTATGACTACCCGGAGCCATTTCGTGACACCTACCCCTAGTCCTCGGCCAACCCCTACCACTACCACTAGTCCTAGGCTTAACATGACCCCTAACCCTAACACTGCCCGTGGGCCTCTTCCAAACACTAGCCCTTCAACCAACCCTACCCCGAGCACTACCCCTCGCCCTAGGCCTACGCCTAGCACTACCTCTGTTCCTACCACTACCCTGGCCCTACAGCTCCCCCTACCCATAGGCCCACCCCCAACCCTACCACTAGCCACAGCTCCCACTCCTGGCTCTAGGCCTATTCGAGGTTTACCTCGACACCCACCCCTTGCCCTATGCCTACCCCAGCGCTAAGCCTACCGCTCTCACTAGCCCTAGCTTGGGCCCTAGACCAACGCCCATGCCTCCTTCTAGTCCGAGGCCTAGAACTTGCCCGTCGCTGACCAGTAAACCTTGCCCTTGTTAGGGTTAGGGTTAGGGTTAGGGTTAGGGTTAGGGTTAGGATTAGGGTTTAGGGTTAGGGTTAGGGTTAGGGTTGGTGTTAGGGTTAGGGTTAGGGTTAGGGTTAGGGTTGGTGTTAGGGTTAATGTTAGGGTTAGGGTTAGGGTTACGGTTAGGGTTGGTGTTAGGGTTAGGGTTAGGGTTAGGGTTAGGATTAGGTTTAGGGTTGGTGTTAGGGTTAGGGTTAGGGTTAGGGTTGGTGTTAGGGTTAGGGTTAGGGTTAGGGTTGGTGTTAGGTATAGGGTTAGGGTTAGGGTTAGGGTTAGGGTTAGGGTTGGTGTTAGGGTTAGGGTTAGGGTTAGGGTTAGTGTTAGGGTTAGGGTTAGGGTTAGGATTAGGGTTAGGGTTGGAGTTAGGGTTAGGGTTAGGTTTAGGGTTAGGGTTCGTGTTAGGCATAGGGTTAGGGTTAGGGTTAGGGTTAGGGTTAGGGTTGGTGTTAGGGTTAGGGTTAGGGTTAGGGTTAGGGTTGATATTAGCTTTAGGGTTAGGGTTAGGATTAGGGTTAGGGTTAGGGTTAGGGTTAGGGTTGGTGTTAGGGTTAGGGTTAGGGTTAGGGTTAGGGTTAGGGTTAGGGTTAGGGTTGGTGTTAGGGTTAGGGTTAGGGTTAGGGTTAGGGTTGGTGTTAGGGTTAGGGTTAGGGTTAGGGTTGGTGTTAGGGTGAGGGTTAGGGTTAGGGTTAGGGTTGATATTAGCTTTAGGGTTAGGGTTAGGATTAGGGTTAGGGTTAGGGTTAGGGTTAGGGTTGGTGTTAGGGTTAGGGTTAGGGTTAGGGTTAGGGTTAGGGTTAGGGTTAGGGTTAGGGTTGGTGTTAGGGTTAGGGTTAGGGTTAGGGTTAGGGTTGGTGTTAGGGTTAATGTTAGGGTTAGGGTTAGGGTTACGGTTAGGGTTGGTGTTAGGTTTAGGATTAGGGTTAGGGTTAGGGTTAGGATTAGGGTTAGGGTTGGTGTTAGGGTTAGGGTTAGGGTTAGGGTTGGTGTTAGGGTTAGGGTTAGGGTTAGGGTTAGGGTTAGGGTTGGTGTTAGGTATAGGGTTAGGGTTAGGGTTAGGGTTAGGGTTAGGGTTGGTGTTAGGGTTAGGGTTAGGGTTAGGGTTAGTGTTAGGGTTAGGGTTAGGGTTAGGATTAGGATTAGGGTTAAGGTTGGTGTTAGGGTTAGGGTTAGGTTTATGGTTAGGGTTCGTGTTAGGCATAGGGTTAGGGTTAGGGTTAGGGTTAGGGTTGGTGTTAGGGTTAGGGTTAGGGTTAGGGTTAGGGTTGATGTTAGCTTTAGGGTTAGGTTTAGGATTAGGGTTAGGGTTCGTGTTAGGGTTAGGGTTAGGGTTAGTGTTAGGGTTGGTGTTAGGGTTAGGGTTAGGGTTAGGGTTAGGGTTAGGGTTGGTGTTAGGGTTAGGGTTAGGGTTAGGGTTAGGGTTAGGGTTAGGGTTAGTTTTAGGGTTGGTGTTAGGGTTAGGGTTAGAATTAGGGTTAGGGTTGGTGTTAGGGTTAGGGTTAGGGTTAGAGTTAGGGTTAGGGTTAGGGTTAGGGTTGGTGTTAGGGTTAAGGTTAGGGTTAGAGTTAGGGTTGGTGTTAGGGTTAGGGTTTGGGTTAGGGTTAGGGTTGGTGTTACGTTTAGGGTTAGGGTTAGGGTTAGGGTTAGGGTTAGGGTTGGTGTTAGGGTTAGGTTTAGGGTTAGGGTTAGGGTTCGTGTTAGGCATAGGGTTAGGGTTAGGGTTAGGGTTAGGGTTAAGGTTAGGGTTGGTGTTAGGGTTAGGGTTAGGATTAGGGTTAAAATTAGGGTTAGGGTTGGTGTTAGGGTTAGGGTTAGGTTTAGGGTTGGTGTTAGGGTTAGGGTTAGGGTTAGGGTTGGTGTTAGGTATAGGGTTAGGGTTAGGGTTAGGGTTAGGGTTGTTGTTAGGGTTAGGGTTAGGGTTAGGGTTAGTGTTAGGGTTAGGGTTAGGTTTAGGATTAGGATTAGGGTTAGGTTGGTGTTAGGGTTAGGGTTAGGTTTAGGGTTAGGGTTAGGGTTAGGGTTCGTGTTAGGCATAGGGTTAGGGTTAGGGTTAGGGTTAGGGTTGGTGTTAGGTTTAGGGTTAGGGTTTTGGTTAGGGTTGGTGTTAGGGCTAGGGTTAGGGTTAGGATTAGGGTTAGAGTTGGTGTTAAGGTTAGGGTTAGGGTTAGGGTTAGGGTTGGTGTTAGGGTTAGGGTTAGGGTTAGGGTTAGGTTTAGGGTTAGGGTTAGGGTTGGTGTTAGGGTTAGGGTTAGGGTTAGGGTTGGTGTTAGGTATATGGTTAGGGTTAGGGTTAGGTTTAGGGTTAGGGTTGGTGTTAGAGTTAGGGTTAGGGTTAGGGTTAGTGTTAGGGTTAGGGTTAGGGTTAGGGTTAGGTTACCCCGAGCACTACCCCTCGCCCTAGGCCTACGCCTAGCACTACCTCTGGTCCTACCCCTACCCCAGTCCCTACAGCTTTCCCTACCCATAGGCCCACCCCCATCCCTACCCCTAGCCACAGCTCCCACTCCTGGTCCTAGGCCTACTTCGAGGTTTACCCCGACACCCACCCCTTGCCCTTTGCCTACCCCAGCGCTACGCCTACCGCTCCCACTAGCCCTACCTCGGGCCCTAGACCAACGCCCAGTGCTCACTCTAGTCCGAAGCCTAGCACTTGCCGTCGCCAACCGGTACACCTTGCCCTACCAATAGCCAGAGCACTACCCGTGTCCTACGAAATCACCCTGGACCCACCATTAGCCACACCCTAATCCAGCCCTACATCCGTTCGGAGTCCTAGGACTACCCGGAGCCATTTCGTGACACCTACCCCTAGTCCTCGGCCAACCCCTACCACTACCACTAGTCCTAGGCTTAACATGAGCCCTAACCCTAACACTGCCCGTGGGCCTCTGCCAAACACTAGCCCTTCAACTAACCCTACCCCGAGCACTACCCCTCGCCCTAGGCCTACGCCTAGCACTACCTCTGTTCCTACCACTACCCTGGCCCTACAGCTCCCCCTACCCATAGGCCCAACCCCAACCCTACCACTAGCCACAGCTCCCACTCCTGGCTCTAGGCCTACTCGAGGTTTACCTCGACACCCACCCCTTGCCCTATGCCTACCCCAGCGCTACGCCTACCGCTCTCACTAGCCCTAGCTCGGGCCCTAGAACAACGCCCATGCCTCCTTCTAGTCCGAGGCCTAGAACTTGCTCGTCGCTGACCAGTAAACCTTGCCCTTGTTAGGGTTAGGGTTAGGGTTAGTGTTAGGGTTAGGATTAGGGTTTAGGGTTAGGGTTAGGGTTAGGGTTGGTGTTAGGGTTAGGGTTAGGGTTGGTGTTAGGGTTAGGGTTAGGGTTAGGGTTAGGGTTACGGTTAAAGTTGGTGTTAGGGTTAGGGTTAGGGTTAGGGTTAGGATTAGGGTTAGGGTTGGTGTTAGGGTTAGGGTTAGGGCTACGGTCGGGGTTAGGGTTGGGGTTAGGGTTAGGGTTAGGGTTGGTGTTAGGTATAGGTTTAGGGTTAGGGTTAGGGTTAGGGTTAGGGTTGGTGTTAGGGTTAGGGTTAGGGTTAGGGTTAGTGTTAGTGTTAGGGTTAGGGTTAGGATTAGGATTAGGGTTAGGGTTCGTGTTAGGCATAGGGTTAGGGTTAGGGTTAGGGTTAGGGTTGGTGTTAGGGTTAGGGTTAGGGTTTTGGTTAGGGTTGGTGTTAGGGTTAGGGTTAGGGTTAGGATTAGGGTTAGAGTTGGTGTTAAGGTTAGGGTTAGGGTTAGGGTTAGGGTTGGTGTTAGGGTTAGGGTTAGGGTTACGGTTAGGGTTGGTGTTAGGGTTAGGGTTAGGGTTAGGGTTAGGATTAGGGTTAGGTTTGGTGTTAGGGTTAGGGTTAGGGTTAGGGTTGGTGTTAGGATAGGGTTAGATTTAGGGTTAGGGTTAGGGTTAGGGTTAGGGTTAGGATTAGGATTAGGGTTAGGGTTGGTGTTAGGGTTAGGGTTAGGGTTAGGGTTAGGGTTCGTGTTAGGCATAGGGTTAGGGTAAGGGTTAGGGTTGATGTTAGCTTTAGGGTTAGGGTTAGGATTAGGGTTAGGGTTGGTGTTAGGGTTAGGGTTAGGGTTAGGGTTAGGGTTGGTGTTAGGGTTAGGGTTAGAGTTAGGGTTAGGGATAGGGTTGGTGTTAGGGTTAGGGTTTGGGTTAGGGTTAGGGTTGGTGTTACGTTTAGGGTTAGGGTTAGGGTTAGGGTTGGTGTTAGGGTTAGGGTTAGGGTTAGGGTTAGGATTAGGGTTAGGGTTGGTGTTAGGGTTAGGGTTAGGGTTAGGGTTGGTGTTAGGGTTAGGGTTAGGGTTAGGGTTAGGCTTGGTGTTAGGTATAGGGTTAGGGTTAGGGTTAGGGTTAGGGTTAGGGTTAGGGTTAGGGTTGGTGTTAGGGTTAGGGTTAGGGTTAGGGTTAGTGTTAGGGTTAGGGTTAGGGTTAGGATTAGGATTAGGGATAGGGTTGGTGTTAGGGTTAGGGTTAGGTTTAGGGTTAGGGTTAGGGTTAGGTTCGTGTTAGGCATAGGGTTAGGGTTAGGGTTAGGGTTAGGGTTATGTTTGGTGTTAGGGTTAGGGTTAGGGTTTTGGTTAGGGTTGGTGTTAGGGTTAGGGTTAGGGTTAGGATCAGGTTTAGAGTTGGTGTTAAGGTTAGGGTTAGGGTTAAGGTTAGGGTTGGTGTTAGGGTTAGGGTTAGGGTTAGGGTTAGGGTTAGGGTTAGGGTTGGTGTTAGGGTTAGGGTTAGGGTTAGGGTTGGTGTTAGGTTTAGGGTTAGAATTAGGGTTAGGGTTAGGGTTAGGGTTGGTGTTAGAGTTAGGGTTAGGGTTAGGGTTAGTGTTAGGGTTAGGGTTAGGGTTAGGGTTAGGTTACCCCGAGCACTAACCCTCGCCCTAGGCCTACGCCTAGCACTACCTCTGGTCCTACCCCTACCCCAGTCCCTACAGCTCACCCTACCCATAGGCCCACCCCCATCCCTACCCCTAGCCACAGCTCCCACTCCTGGTCCTAGGCCTACTTCGAGGTTTACCCCGACACCCACCCCTTGCCCTTTGCCTACCCCAGCGCTACGCCTACTGCTCCCACTAGCCCTACCTCGGGCCCTAGACCAACGCCCAGTGCTCACTCTAGTCCGAAGCCTAGCACTTGCCCGTCGCCAACCGGTACACCTTGCCCTACCAATTGCCAGAGCACTAACCCGTGTCCTACGAAATCACCCTGGACCCACCATTAGCCACACCCTAATCCAGCCCTACATCCGTTCGGAGTCCTATGACTACCCGGAGCCATTTCGTGACACCTACCCCTAGTCCTCGGCCAACCACTACCACTACCACTAGTCCTAGGCTTAACATGAGCCCTAACCCTAACACTGCCCGTGGGCCTCTGCCAAACACTAGCCCTTCAACTAACCCTACCCCGAGCACTACCCCTCGCCCTAGGCCTACGCCTAGCACTACCTCTGTTCCTACCACTACCCTGGCCCTACAGCTCCCCCTACCCATAGGCCCACCTCCAACCCTACCACTAGCCACAGCTCCCACTCCTGGCTCTAGGCCTACTCGAGGTTTACCTCGACACCCACCCCTTGCCCTATGCCTACCCCAGCGCTACGCCTACCGCTCTCACTAGCCCTAGCTTGGGCCCTAGACCAACGCCCATGCCTCCTTCTAGTCCGAGGCCTAGAACTTGCCCGTCGCTGACCAGTAAACCTTGCCCTTGTTAGGGTTAGGTTTAGGGTTAGGGTTAGGGTTGCTGTTAGGGTTAGGGTTAGGGTTAGGGTTAGGGTTGGTGTTAGGGTTAATGTTAGGGTTAGGGTTAGGGTTACGGTTAGGGTTGGTGTTAGGGTTAGGGTTAGGGTTAGGGTTAGGATTAGGGTTAGGGTTGGTGTTAGGGTTAGGGTTAGGGTTAGGGTTGGTGTTAGGGTTAGGGTTTGGGTTAGGGTTAGGGTTGGTGTTAGGTATAGGGTTAGGGTTAGGGTTAGGGTTAGGGTTAGGGTTAGGGTTGGTGTTAGGGTTAGGGTTAGGGTTAGGGTTAGTGTTAGGGTTAGGGTTAGGGTTAGGGTTAGGATTAGGGTTAGGGTTGGTGTTAGGGTTAGGGTTAGGTTTAGGGTTAGGGTTCGTGTTAGGCATAGGGTTAGGGTTAGGGTTAGG
The DNA here is from genome assembly GCF_964194185.1 of Rhinolophus hipposideros. Classification (NCBI taxonomy): domain Eukaryota; kingdom Metazoa; phylum Chordata; class Mammalia; order Chiroptera; family Rhinolophidae; genus Rhinolophus; species Rhinolophus hipposideros. The sequence continues at coordinate 427,327 of NW_027669052.1, forward strand.
GTTAGGGTTGATATTAGCTTTAGGGTTAGGGTTAGGATTAGGGTTAGGGTTGGTGTTAGGGTTAGGGTTAGGGTTAGGGTTAGGGTTAGGGTTGTAGTTAGGGTTAGGGTTAGGGTTAGGGTTAGGGTTAGGGTTAGGGTTGGTGTTAGGGTTAGGGTTAGGGTTAGGGTTAGG
>NW_027669052.1:430000-435000 GCF_964194185.1 Rhinolophus hipposideros
GTTAGGGTTGGGTTAGGGTTAGGGTTACGGTTAGGGTTAGGGTTGGTGTTAGGTATAGGGTTAGGGTTAGCATTAGGGTTAGGGTTAGGGTTGGTGTTAGGGTTAGGGTTAGGGTTAGGATTAGTGATAGGGTTAGGGTTAGTGTTAGGTTACCCCGAGCACTACCCCTCGCCTTAGGCCTACGCCTAGCACTACCTCTGGTCCCACCCCTACCCCTGTCTTTACAGCTCCCCCTAACCATAGGCCCACCCCCATCCCTACCCCTAGCCACAGCTCCTACTCCTGGTCCTAGGCCTACTCCGAGGTTTACCCCGACACCCACCCCTTGCCCTTTGACTACCCCATCGCTACGCCTACCGCTCCCACTAGCCCTACCTCGGGCCCTAGACCAACGCCCAGTGCTCACTCTAGTCCGAAGTTTAGCACTTGCCCGTCGCCAACAGGTACACTTTGCCCTACCGATAGCCTTAGCACTAACCCGTGTCCTACGAAATCACCCTGGACCCACCAGTAGCCACACCCTAATCCAGCCCTACATCCGTTCGGAGTCCTAGGACTACCCGGAGCCATTTCGTGATACCTACCCCTAGTCCTCGGCCAACCCCTACCACTACCACTAGTCCTAGGCTTAACATGAGCCCTAACCCTAACACTGCCCGTGGGCCTCTGCCAAACACTAGCCCTTCAACTAACCCTACCCCGAGCACTACCCCTTGCCCTAGGCCTACGCCTAGCACTACCTCTGTTCCTACCACTACCCTGGCCCTACAGCTCCCCCTACCCATAGGCCCACCCCCAACCCTACCACTAGCCACAGCTCCCACTCCTGGCTCTAGGCCTACTCGAGGTTTACCTCGACACCAACCCCTTGCCCTATGCCTACTCCAGCGCTAAGCCTACCGCTCTCACTAGCCCTAGCTTGGGCCCTAGACCAACGCCCATGCCTCCTTCTAGTCCGAGGCCTAGAACTTGCCCGTCGCTGACCAGTAAACCTTGCCCTTGTTAGGGTTAGGGTTAGGGTTAGGGTTAGGGTTAGGGTTAGGATTAGGGTTTAGGGTTAGGGTTAGGGTTAGGGTTGGTGTTAGGGTTAGGGTTAGGGTTAGGGTTAGGGTTGGTGTTAGGTATGGGGTTAGGGTTAGGGTTAGGGTTAGGGTTAGGGTTAGGGTTAGGGTTGGTGTTAGTGTTAGGGTTAGGGTTAGGGTTAGTGTTAGGGTTAGGGTTAGGGTTAGGGTTAGGATTAGGGTTAGGGTTGGTGTTAGGGTTAGGGTTAGGTTTAGGGTTAGGGTTCGTGTTAGGCATAGGGTTAGGGTTAGGGTTAGGGTTAGGGTTGGTGTTAGGGTTAGGGTTAGGGTTAGGGTTGATATTAGCTTTAGGGTTAGGGTTAGGATTAGGGTTAGGGTTGGTGTTGGGGTTAGGGTTAGGGTTAGGGTTGGTGTTAGGGTTAGGGTTAGGGTTAGGGTTAGGGTTAGGGTTAGGGTTAGGGTTGGTGTTAGGGTTACGGTTAGGGTTAGGGTTAGGGTTAGGGTTAGGGTTAGGGTTAGGGTTGGTGTTAGGTATAGGTTTAGGGTTAGAGTTAGGGTTAGGGTTAGGGTTGGTGTTAGGGTTAGGGTTAGGGTTAGGGTTAGGGTTGGTGTTAGGGTTAGGGTTTGGGTTAGGGTTAGGGTTGGTGTTACGTTTAGGGTTACGGTTAGGGTTAGGGTTAGGGTTGGTGTTAGGGTTAGGGTTAGGGTTAGGGTTGGTGTTAGGGTTAGGGTTAGGGTTAGTGTTAGGGTTGGTGTTAGGTATAGGGTTAGGTTAGGTTTAGGGTTAGGGTTAGGGTTAGGGTTGGTGTGAGGGTTAGGGTTAGGGTTAGGGTTAGTGTTAGGGTTAGGGTTAGGGTTAGGATTAGGATTAGGGTTAGGGTTGGTGTTAGGGTTAGGGTTAGGTTTAGGGTTAGGGTTAGGGTTAGTGTTCGTGTTAGGCATAGGGTTAGGGTTAGGGTTAGGGTTAGGGTTGGTGTTAGGGTTAGGGTTAGGGTTTTGGTTAGGGTTGGTGTTAGGGTTAGGGTTAGGGTTAGGATTAGGGTTAGATTTGGTGTTAAGTTTAGGGTTAGGGTTAGGGTTAGGGTTGGTGTTAGGGTTAGGGTTAGGGTTAGGGTTAGGGTTAGGGTTGGTGTTAGGGTTAGGGTTAGGGTTAGGGTTGGTGTTAGGTATAGGGTTAGGGTTAGGGTTAGGGTTAGGTTTAGGGTTAGGGTTGGTGTTAGAGTTAGGGTTAGGGTTAGGGTTAGGGTTAGGGTTGGTGTTAGGCATAGGTTTAGGGTTAGGGTTAGGGTTATGGTTAGGGTTGGTGTTAGGGTTAGGGTTAGGGTTAGGGTTAGTGTTAGGGTTAGGGTTAGGGTTAGGATTAGGATTAGGGTTAGGGTTGGTGTTAGGGTTAGGGTTAGGTTTAGGGTTAGGGTTAGGGGTAGGGTTCGTGTTAGGCATAGGGTTAGGGTTAGGGTTAGGGTTAGGGTTAGGTTTGGTGTTAGGGTTAGGGTTAGGGTTTTGGTTAGGGTTGGTGTTAGGGTTAGGGTTAGGGTTAGGATTAGGGTTAGAGTTGGTGTTAAGGTTAGGGTTAGGGTTAGGGTTAGGGTTGGTGTTAGGGTTAGGGTTAGGGTTAGGGTTAGGGTTAGGGTTAGGGTTGGTGTTAGGGTTAGGGTTAGGGTTAGGGTTGGTGTTAGAGTTAGGGTTAGGGTTAGGGTTAGGGTTCGTGTTAGGCATAGGGTTAGGGTTAGTGTTAGGGTTAGGGTTACGGTTAGGGTTGGTGTTAGGGTTAGGGTTAGGGTTAGGGTTGGTGTTAGGGTTAGGATTAGGGTTAGGTTTGGTGTTAGGTATAGGGTTAGGGTTAGGGTTAGGGTTAGGGTTAGGGTTGGTGTTAGGGTTAGGGTTAGGTTTAGGGTTAGTGTTAGGGTTAGGGTTAGGGTTAGGATTAGGATTAGGGTTAGGGTTGGTGTTAGGGTTAGGGTTAGGTTTAGGGTTAGGGTTAGGGTTAGGGTTCGTGTTAGGCATAGGGTTAGGGTTAGGGTTAGGGTTAGGGTTAGGGTTGGTGTTAGGGTTAGGGTTAGGGTTTTGGTTAGGGTTGGTGTTAGGGTTTGGGTTAGGGTTAGGATTAGGGTTAGAGTTGGTGTTAAGGTTATAGTTAGGGTTAGGGTTAGGGTTGGTTTTAGGGTTAGGGTTAGGGTTAGGGTTAGGGTTAGGGTTAGGGTTAGGGTTGGTGTTAGGGTTAGGGTTAGGGTTAGGGTTGGTGTTAGGGATAGGGTTAGGGTTAGGGTTAGGGTTAGGGTTGGTGTTAGAGTTAGGGTTAGGGTTAGGGTTAGTGTTAGGGTTAGGGTTAGGGTTAGGGTTAGGTTACCCCGAGCACTACCCCTCGCCCTAGGCCTACGCCTAGCACTACCTCTGGTCCTACCCCTACCCCAGTCCCTACAGCTCCCCCTACCCATAGGCCCACCCCCATCCCTACCCCTAGCCACAGCTCCCACTCCTGTTCCTAGGCCTACTTCGAGGTTTACCCCGACACCCACCCCTTGCCCTTTGCCAACCCCAGCGCTACGCCTACTGCTCCCACTAGCCCTACCTCGGGCCCTAGACCAACGCCCAGTGCTCACTCTAGTCCGAAGCCTAGCACTTGCCCGTCGCCAACCGGTACACCTTGCCCTACCAATTGCCAGAGCACTAACCCGTGTCCTACGAAATCACCCTGGACCCACCATTAGCCACACCCTAATCCAGCCCTACATCCGTTCGGAGTCCTATGACAACCCGGAGCCATTTCGTGACACCTACCCCTAGTCCTCGGCCAACCACTACCACTACCACTAGTCCTAGGCTTAACATGAGCCCTAACCCTAACACTGCCCGTGGGCCTCTGCCAAACACTAGCCCTTCAACTAACCCTACCCCGAGCACTACCCCTCGCCCTAGGCCTACGCCTAGCACTACCTCTGTTCCTACCACTACCCTGGCCCTACAGCTCCCCCTACCCATAGGCCCACCTCCAACCCTACCACTAGCCACAGCTCCCACTCCTGGCTCTAGGCCTACTCGAGGTTTACCTCGACACCCACCCCTTGCCCTATGCCTACCCCAGCGCTACGCCTACCGCTCTCACTAGCCCTAGCTTGGGCCCTAGACCAACGCCCATGCCTCCTTCTAGTCCGAGGCCTAGAACTTGCCCGTCGCTGACCAGTAAACCTTGCCCTTGTTAGGGTTAGGTTTAGGGTTAGGGTTAGGGTTGCTGTTAGGGTTAGGGTTAGGGTTAGGGTTAGGGTTGGTGTTAGGGTTAATGTTAGGGTTAGGGTTAGGGTTACGGTTAGGGTTGGTGTTAGGGTTAGGGTTAGGGTTAGGGTTAGGATTAGGGTTAGGGTTGGTGTTAGGGTTAGGGTTAGGGTTAGGGTTGGTGTTAGGGTTAGGGTTTGGGTTAGGGTTAGGGTTGGTGTTAGGTATAGGGTTAGGGTTAGGGTTAGGGTTAGGGTTAGGGTTGGTGTTAGGGTTAGGGTTAGGGTTAGGGTTAGTGTTAGGGTTAGGGTTAGGGTTAGGGTTAGGATTAGGGTTAGGGTTGGTGTTAGGGTTAGGGTTAGGTTTAGGGTTAGGGTTCGTGTTAGGCATAGGGTTAGGGTTAGGGTTAGGGTTAGGGTTAGGGTTGATATTAGCTTTAGGGTTAGGGTTAGGATTAGGGTTAGGGTTGGTGTTAGGGTTAGGGTTAGGGTTAGGGTTAGGGTTAGGGTTGTAGTTAGGGTTAGGGTTAGGGTTAGGGTTAGGGTTAGGGTTAGGGTTAGGGTTGGTGTTAGGGTTAGGGTTAGGGTTAGGGTTAGGGTTAGGGTTAGGGTTAGGGTTAGGGTTGGTGTTAGGGTTAGGGTTAGGGTTAGGGTTAGGGTTGGTGTTAGGGTTAGGGTTAGGGTTAGAGTTAGGGTTAGGGTTAGGGTTAGGGTTGGTGTTAGGGTTAGGGTTAGGGTTAGGGTTAGGGTTAGGGTTGGTGTTACGTTT
>NW_027669052.1:437500-450000 GCF_964194185.1 Rhinolophus hipposideros
TAGGGTTAGGGTTAGGGTTAGGGTTGGGTTAGGGTTAGGGTTACGGTTAGGGTTAGGGTTGGTGTTAGGTATAGGGTTAGGGTTAGCATTAGGGTTAGGGTTAGGGTTGGTGTTAGGGTTAGGGTTAGGGTTAGGATTAGTGATAGGGTTAGGGTTAGTGTTAGGTTACCCCGAGCACTACCCCTCGCCTTAGGCCTACGCCTAGCACTACCTCTGGTCCCACCCCTACCCCTGTCTTTACAGCTCCCCCTAACCATAGGCCCACCCCCATCCCTACCCCTAGCCACAGCTCCTACTCCTGGTCCTAGGCCTACTCCGAGGTTTACCCCGACACCCACCCCTTGCCCTTTGACTACCCCATCGCTACGCCTACCGCTCCCACTAGCCCTACCTCGGGCCCTAGACCAACGCCCAGTGCTCACTCTAGTCCGAAGTTTAGCACTTGCCCGTCGCCAACAGGTACACTTTGCCCTACCGATAGCCTTAGCACTAACCCGTGTCCTACGAAATCACCCTGGACCCACCAGTAGCCACACCCTAATCCAGCCCTACATCCGTTCGGAGTCCTAGGACTACCCGGAGCCATTTCGTGATACCTACCCCTAGTCCTCGGCCAACCCCTACCACTACCACTAGTCCTAGGCTTAACATGAGCCCTAACCCTAACACTGCCCGTGGGCCTCTGCCAAACACTAGCCCTTCAACTAACCCTACCCCGAGCACTACCCCTTGCCCTAGGCCTACGCCTAGCACTACCTCTGTTCCTACCACTACCCTGGCCCTACAGCTCCCCCTACCCATAGGCCCACCCCCAACCCTACCACTAGCCACAGCTCCCACTCCTGGCTCTAGGCCTACTCGAGGTTTACCTCGACACCAACCCCTTGCCCTATGCCTACTCCAGCGCTAAGCCTACCGCTCTCACTAGCCCTAGCTTGGGCCCTAGACCAACGCCCATGCCTCCTTCTAGTCCGAGGCCTAGAACTTGCCCGTCGCTGACCAGTAAACCTTGCCCTTGTTAGGGTTAGGGTTAGGGTTAGGGTTAGGGTTAGGGTTAGGATTAGGGTTTAGGGTTAGGGTTAGGGTTAGGGTTGGTGTTAGGGTTAGGGTTAGGGTTAGGGTTAGGGTTGGTGTTAGGTATGGGGTTAGGGTTAGGGTTAGGGTTAGGGTTAGGGTTAGGGTTGGTGTTAGTGTTAGGGTTAGGGTTAGGGTTAGTGTTAGGGTTAGGGTTAGGGTTAGGGTTAGGATTAGGGTTAGGGTTGGTGTTAGGGTTAGGGTTAGGTTTAGGGTTAGGGTTCGTGTTAGGCATAGGGTTAGGGTTAGGGTTAGGGTTAGGGTTGGTGTTAGGGTTAGGGTTAGGGTTAGGGTTGATATTAGCTTTAGGGTTAGGGTTAGGATTAGGGTTAGGGTTGGTGTTGGGGTTAGGGTTAGGGTTAGGGTTAGGGTTGGTGTTAGGGTTAGGGTTAGGGTTAGGGTTAGGGTTAGGTTTAGGGTTAGGGTTAGGGTTAGTGTTCGTGTTAGGCATAGGGTTAGGGTTAGGGTTAGGGTTAGGGTTGGTGTTAGGGTTAGGGTTAGGGTTTTGGTTAGGGTTGGTGTTAGGGTTAGGGTTAGGGTTAGGATTAGGGTTAGATTTGGTGTTAAGTTTAGGGTTAGGGTTAGGGTTAGGGTTGGTGTTAGGGTTAGGGTTAGGGTTAGGGTTAGGGTTAGGGTTGGTGTTAGGGTTAGGGTTAGGGTTAGGGTTGGTGTTAGGTATAGGGTTAGGGTTAGGGTTAGGGTTAGGTTTAGGGTTAGGGTTGGTGTTAGAGTTAGGGTTAGGGTTAGGGTTAGGGTTAGGGTTGGTGTTAGGCATAGGTTTAGGGTTAGGGTTAGGGTTAGGGTTAGGGTTGGTGTTAGGGTTAGGGTTAGGGTTAGGGTTAGTGTTAGGGTTAGGGTTAGGGTTAGGATTAGGATTAGGGTTAGGGTTGGTGTTAGGGTTAGGGTTAGGTTTAGGGTTAGGGTTAGGGGTAGGGTTCGTGTTAGGCATAGGGTTAGGGTTAGGGTTAGGGTTAGGTTTGGTGTTAGGGTTAGGGTTAGGGTTTTGGTTAGGGTTGGTGTTAGGGTTAGGGTTAGGGTTAGGATTAGGGTTAGAGTTGGTGTTAAGGTTAGGGTTAGGGTTAGGGTTAGGGTTGGTGTTAGGGTTAGGGTTAGGGTTAGGGTTAGGGTTAGGGTTAGGGTTGGTGTTAGGGTTAGGGTTAGGGTTAGGGTTGGTGTTAGAGTTAGGGTTAGGGTTAGGGTTAGGGTTCGTGTTAGGCATAGGGTTAGGGTTAGTGTTAGGGTTAGGGTTACGGTTAGGGTTGGTGTTAGGGTTAGGGTTAGGGTTAGGGTTGGTGTTAGGGTTAGGATTAGGGTTAGGGTTGGTGTTAGGTATAGGGTTAGGGTTAGGGTTAGGGTTAGGGTTAGGGTTGGTGTTAGGGTTAGGGTTAGGTTTAGGGTTAGTGTTAGGGTTAGGGTTAGGGTTAGGATTAGGATTAGGGTTAGGGTTGGTGTTAGGGTTAGGGTTAGGTTTAGGGTTAGGGTTAGGGTTAGGGTTCGTGTTAGGCATAGGGTTAGGGTTAGGGTTAGGGTTAGGGTTGGTGTTAGGGTTAGGGTTAGGGTTTTGGTTAGGGTTGGTGTTAGGGTTTGGGTTAGGGTTAGGATTAGGGTTAGAGTTGGTGTTAAGGTTATAGTTAGGGTTAGGGTTAGGGTTGGTTTTAGGGTTAGGGTTAGGGTTAGGGTTAGGGTTAGGGTTAGGGTTAGGGTTAGGGTTGGTGTTAGGGTTAGGGTTAGGGTTAGGGTTGGTGTTAGGGATAGGGTTAGGGTTAGGGTTAGGGTTAGGGTTGGTGTTAGAGTTAGGGTTAGGGTTAGGGTTAGTGTTAGGGTTAGGGTTAGGGTTAGGGTTAGGTTACCCCGAGCACTACCCCTCGCCCTAGGCCTACGCCTAGCACTACCTCTGGTCCTACCCCTACCCCAGTCCCTACAGCTCCCCCTACCCATAGGCCCACCCCCATACCTACCCCTAGCCACAGCTCCCACTCCTGGTCCTAGGCCTACTTCGAGGTTTACCCCGACACCCACCCCTTGCCCTTTGCCTACCCCAGCGCTACGCCTACTGCTCCCACTAGCCCTACCTCGGGCCCTAGACCAACGCCCAGTGCTCACTCTAGTCCGAAGCCTAGCACTTGCCCGTCGCCTACCGGTACACCTTGCCCTACCAATAGCCAGAGCACTAACCCGTGTCCTACGAAATCACCCTGGACCCACCATTAGCCACACCCTAATCCAGCCCTACATCCGTTCGGAGTCCTATGACTACCCGGAGCCATTTCGTGACACCTACCCCTAGTCCTCGGCCAACCCCTACCACTACCACTAGTCCTAGGCTTAACATGAGCCCTAACCCTAACACTGCCCGTGGGCCTCTGCCAAACACTAGCCCTTCAACTAACCCTACCCCGAGCACTACCCCTCGCCCTAGGCCTACGCCTAGCACTACCTCTGTTCCTACCACTACCCTGGCCCTACAGCTCCCCCTACCCATAGGCCCACCCCCAACCCTACCACTAGCCACAGCTCCCACTCCTGGCTCTAGGCCTACTCGAGGTTTACCTCGACACCCACCCCTTGCCCTATGCCTAGCCCAGCGCTACGCCTACCGCTCTCACTAGCCCTAGCTTGGGCCCTAGACCAACGCCCATGCCTCCTTCTAGTCCGAGGCCTAGAACTTGCCCGTCGCTGACCAGTAAACCTTGCCCTTGTTAGGGTTAGGGTTAGGGTTAGGGTTAGGGTTAGGGTTAGGGTTGGTGTTAGGGTTAGGGTTAGGGTTAGGGTTAGTGTTAGGGTTAGGGTTAGGGTTAGGATTAGGATTAGGGTTAGGGTTGGTGTTAGGGTTAATGTTAGGGTTAGTGTTAGGGTTACGGTTAGGGTTGGTGTTAGGGTTAGGGTTAGGGTTAGGGTTAGGATTAGGGTTAGGGTTGGTGTTAGGGTTAGGGTTAGGGTTGGTGTTAGGGTTATGGTTAGGGTTAGGGTTAGGGTTGCTGTTAGGTATAGGGTTAGGGTTAGGGTTAGGGTTAGGGTTAGGGTTGGTGTTAGGGTTAGGGTTAGGGTTAGGGTTAGTGTTAGGGTTAGGGTTAGGGTTAGGATTAGGATTAGGGTTAGGGTTGGTGTTAGGGTTAGGGTTAGGTTTAGGGTTAGGTTTAGGGTTAGGGTTCGTGTTAGGCATAGGGTTAGGGTTAGGGTTAGGGTTAGGGTTGGTGTTAGGGTTAGGGTTAGGGTTTTGGTTAGGGTTGGTGTTAAGGTTAGGGTTAGGGTTAGGATTAGGGTTAGAGTGGGTGTTAAGGTTAGGGTTAGGGTTAGGGTTAGGGTTGGTGTTAGGGTTAGGGTTAGGGTTAGGGTTAGGGTTAGGGTTAGGTTTAGGGTTGGTGTTAGGGTTAGGGTTAGGGTTAGGGTTGGTGTTAGGTATAGGGTTAGGGTTAGGGTTAGGGTTAGGGTTAGGGTTGGTGTTAGAGTTAGGGTTAGGGTTAGGGTTAGTGTTAGGGTTAGGGTTAGGGTTAGGGTTAGGTTACCCCGAGCACTACCCCTCGCCCTAGGCCTACGCCTAGCACTTCCTCTGGTCCTACCCCTACCCCAGTCACTACAGCTCCCCCTACCCATAGGCCCACCCCCATCCCTACCCCTAGCCACAGCTCCCACTCCTGGTCCTAGGCCTACTTCGAGGTTTACCCCGACACCCACCCCTTGCTTTTTGCCTACCACAGCGCTACGCCTACTGCTCCCACTAGTCCTACCTCGGGCCCTAGACCAACGCCCAGTGCTCACTCTAGTCCGAAGCCTAGCACTTGCCCGTCGCCAACCGGTACACCTTGCCCTACCAATAGCCAGAGCACTAACCCGTGTCCTACGAAATCACCCTGGACCCACCATTAGCCACACCCTAATCCAGCCCTACATCCGTTCGGAGTCCTATGACTACCCGGAGCCATTTCGTGACACCTACCCCTAGTCCTCGGCCAACCCCTACCACTACCACTAGTCCTAGGCTTAACATGAGCCCTAACCCTAACACTGCCCGTGGGCCTCTGCCAAACACTAGCCCTTCAACTAACCCTACCCCGAGCACTACCCCTCGCCCTAGGCCTACGCCTAGCACTACCTCTGTTCCTACCACTACCCTGGCCCTACAGCTCCCCCTACCCATAGGCCCACCTCCAACCCTACCACTAGCCACAGCTCCCACTCCTGGCTCTAGGCCTACTCGAGGTTTACCTCGACACCCATCCCTTGCCCTATGTTTACCCCAGCGCTACGCCTACCGCTCTCACTAGCCCTAGCTTGGGCCCTAGACCAACGCCCATGCCTCCTTCTAGTCCGAGGCCTAGAACTTGCCCGTCGCTGACCAGTAAACCTTGCCCTTGTTAAGGTTAGGGTTAGGGTTAGGGTTAGGGTTAGGATTAGGGTTTAGGGTTAGGGTTAGGGTTAGGGTTGGTGTTAGGGTTAGGGTTAGGGTTAGGGTTAGAGTTGGTGTTAGGGTTAGGATTAGGGTTACGGTTAGGGTTGGTGTTAGGGTTAGGGTTAGGGTTAGGGTTAGGATTAGGGTTAGGGTTGGTGTTAGGGTTAGGGTTAGGTTTAGGGTTGGTGTTAGGGTTAGGGTTAGGGTTAGGGTTAGGGTTAGGGTTGGTGTTAGGTATAGGGTTAGGGTTAGGGTTAGGGTTAGGGTTAGGGTTGGTGTTAGGGTTAGGGTTAGGGTTAGGGTTAGTGTTAGGGTTAGGGTTAGGGTTAGGATTAGGATTAGGGATAAGGTTGGTGTTAGGGTTAGGGTTAGGTTTATGGTTAGGGTTCGTGTTAGGCATAGGGTTAGGGTTAGGGTTAGGGTTAGGGTTAGGGTTGGTGTTAGGGTTAGGGTTAGGGTTAGGGTTGATGTTAGCTTTAGGGTTAGGGTTAGGATTAGGGTTAGGGTTCGTGTTAGGGTTAGGGTTAGGGTTAGGGTTAGGGTTGGTGTTAGGGTTAGGGTTAGGGGTAGGGTTAGGGTTAGGGTTAGGGTTAGGGTTAGGGTTGGTGTTAGGGTTAGGGTTAGGTTTAGGTTTAGGGTTAGGGTTAGGGTTAGGGTTAGTTTTAGGGTTGGTGTTAGTGTTAGGGTTAGAATTAGGGTTAGGGTTGGTGTTAGGGTTCGGGTTAGGGTTAGAGTTAGGGTTAGGGTTAGGGTTAGGGTTGGTGTTAGGGTTAAGGTTAGGGTTAGGGTTAGGGTTGGTGTTAGGATTAGGGTTTGGGTTAGGGTTAGGGTTGGTGTTACGTTTAGGTTTAGGGTTAGGGTTAGGGTTAGGGTTGGTGTTAGGGTTAGGGTTAGGGTTAGGGTTAGGGTTCGTGTTAGGCATAGGGTTAGGGTTAGGGTTAGGGTTAGGGTTACGGTTAGGGTTGGTGTTAGGGTTAGGGTTAGGATTAGGGTTAAAATTAGGGTTAGGGTTGGTGTTAGGGTTAGGGTTAGGGTTAGGGTTGGTGTTAGGGTTAGGGTTAGGGTTAGGGTTAGGGTTGGTGTTAGGTATAGGGTTAGGGTTAGGGTTAGGGTTAGGGTTAGGGTTAGTGTTAGGGTTAGGGTTAGGGTTAGGATTAGGATTAGGGTTAGGGTTGGTGTTAGGGTTAGGGTTAGGTTTAGGGTTAGGGTTAGGGTTAGGGTTCGTGTTAGGCATAGGGTTAGGGTTAGGGTTAGGGTTAGGGTTAGGGTTGGTGTTAGGTTTAGGGTTAGGGTTTTGGTTAGGGTTGGTGTTAGGGCTAGGGTTAGGGTTAGGATTAGGGTTAGAGTTGGTGTTAAGGTTAGGGTTAGGGTTAGGGTTAGGGTTGGTGTTAGGGTTAGGGTTAGGGTTAGGGTTAGGGTTAGGGTTGGTGTTAGGGTTAGGGTTAGGGTTAGGGTTGGTGTTACGTATAGGGTTAGGGTTAGGGTTAGGGTTAGGGTTAGGGTTGGTGTTAGAGTTAGGGTTAGGGTTAGGGTTAGTGTTAGGGTTAGGGTTAGGGTTAGGGTTAGGTTACCCCGAGCACTACCCCTCGCCCTAGGCCTACGCCTAGCACTACCTCTGGTCCTACCCCTACCCCAGTCCCTACAGCTCCCCCTACCCATAGGCCCACCCCCATCCCTACCCCTAGCCACAGCTCCCACTCCTGGTCCTAGGCCTACTTCGAGGTTTACCCCGACACCCACCCCTTGCCCTTTGCCTACCCCAGCGCTACGCCTACCGCTCCCACTAGCCCTACCTCGGGCCCTAGACCAACGCCCAGTGCTCACTCTAGTCCGAAGCCTAGCACTTGCCCGTCGCCAACCGGTACACCTTGCCCTACCAATTGCCAGAGCACTAACCCGTGTCCTACGAAATCACCCTGGACCCACCATTAGCCACACCCTAATCCAGCCCTACATCCGTTCGGAGTCCTATGACTACCCGGAGCCATTTCGTGACACCTACCCCTAGTCCTCGGCCAACCACTACCACTACCACTAGTCCTAGGCTTAACATGAGCCCTAACCCTAACACTGCCCGTGGGCCTCTGCCAAACACTAGCCCTTCAACTAACCCTACCCCGAGCACTACCCCTCGCCCTAGGCCTACGCCTAGCACTACCTCTGTTCCTACCACTACCCTGGCCCTACAGCTCCCCCTACCCATAGGCCCACCTCCAACCCTACCACTAGCCACAGCTCCCACTCCTGGCTCTAGGCCTACTCGAGGTTTACCTCGACACCCACCCCTTGTCCTATGCCTACCCCAGCGCTACGCCTACCGCTCTCACTAGCCCTAGCTTGGGCCCTAGACCAACGCCCATGCCTCCTACTAGTCCGAGGCCTAGAACTTGCCCGTCGCTGACCAGTAAACCTTGCCCTTGTTAGGGTTAGGTTTAGGGTTAGGGTTAGGGTTAGGGTTGCTGTTAGGGTTAGGGTTAGGGTTAGGGTTAGGGTTGGTGTTAGGGTTAATGTTAGGGTTAGGGTTAGGGTTACGGTTAGGGTTGGTGTTAGGGTTAGGGTTAGGGTTAGGGTTAGGATTAGGGTTAGGGTTGGTGTTAGGGTTAGGGTTAGGGTTAGGGTTGGTGTTAGGGTTAGGGTTAGGGTTAGGGTTAGGGTTGGTGTTAGGTATAGGGTTAGGGTTAGGGTTAGGGTTAGGATTAGGGTTAGGTTTGGTGTTAGGGTTAGGGTTAGGGTTAGGGTTGGTGTTAGGGTTAGGGTTAGGGTTAGGGTTAGGTTTGGTGTTAGGTATAGGTTTAGCATTAGGGTTAGGGTTAGGGTTAGGGTTGGTGTTAGGGTTAGGGTTAGGGTTAGGGTTAGTGTTAGGGTTAGGGTTAGGGTTAGGATTAGGATTAGGGTTAGGGTTGGTGTTAGGGTTAGGGTTAGATTTAGGGTTAGGGTTAGGGTTAGGGTTCGTGTTAGGCATAGGGTTAGGTTAGGGTTAGGGTTAGGGTTAGGGTTGGTGTTAGGGTTAGGGTTAGGGTTTTGGTTAGGGTTGGTGTTAGGGTTATGGTTAGGGTTAGGATTAGGGTTAGAGTTGGTGTTAAGGTTAGGGTTAGGGTTAGGGTTAGGGTTGGTGTTAGGGTTAGGGTTAGGGTTACGGTAAGGGTTGGTGTTAGGGTTAGGGTTAGGGTTAGGGTTAGGATTAGGGTTAGGGTTGGTGTTAGGGTTAGGGTTAGGGTTAGGGTTGGTGTTAGGGTTAGGGTTAGGGTTAGGGTTAGGGTTGGTGTTAGGTATAGGGTTAGAGTTAGGTTTAGGGTTAGGGTTAGGGTTGGTGTTAGGGTTAGGGTTAGGGTTAGTGTTAGGGTTAGGGTTAGGGTTAGGATTAGGATTAGGGTTAGGGTTGGTGTTAGGGTTAGGGTTAGGGTTAGGGTTAGGGTTCGTGTTAGGCATAGGGTTAGGGTAAGGGTTAGGGTTGATGTTAGCTTTAGGGTTAGGGTTAGGATTAGGGTTAGGGTTGGTGTTAGGTTTAGGGTTAGGGTTAGGGTTAGGGTTGGTGTTAGGGTTAGGGTTAGGGTTAGAGTTAGGGTTAGGGTTAGGATTAGGGTTGGTGTTAGGGTTAGGGTTAGAGTTAGGGTTAGGGATAGGGTTGGTGTTAGGGTTAGGGTTTGGGTTAGGGTTAGGGTTAGGGTTAGGGTTGGTGTTAGGGTTAGGGTTAGGGTTAGGGTTGGTGTTAGGTTTAGGGTTAGGATTAGGGTTAGGGTTAGGGTTAGGGTTGGTGTTAGACTTAGGGTTAGGGTTAGGGTTAGTGTTAGGGTTAGGGTTAGGGTTAGGGTTAGGGTTAGGTTACCCCGAGCACTAACCCTCGCCCTAGGCCTACGCCTAGCACTACCTCTGGTCCTACCCCTACCCCAGTCCATACAGCTCACCCTACCCATAGGCCCACCCCCATCCCTACCCCTAGCCACAGCTCCCACTCCTGGTTCTAGGCCTACTTCGAGGTTTACCCCGACACCCACCCCTTGCCCTTTGCCTTCCCCAGCGCTACGCCTACTGCTCCCACTAGCCCTACCTCGGGCCCTAGACCAACGCCCAGTGCTCACTCTAGTCCGAAGCCTAGCACTTGCCCGTCGCCAACCGGTACACCTTGCCCTACCAATTGCCAGAGCACTAACCCGTGTCCTACGAAATCACCCTGGACCCACCATTAGCCACACCCTAATCCAGCCCTACATCCGTTCGGAGTCCTATGACTACCCGGAGCCATTTCGTGACACCTACCCCTAGTCCTCGGCCAACCACTACCACTACCACTAGTCCTAGGCTTAACATGAGCCCTAACCCTAACACTGCCCGTGGGCCTCTGCCAAACACTAGCCCTTCAACTAACCCTACCCCGAGCACTACCCCTCGCCCTAGGCCTACGCCTAGCACTACCTCTGTTCCTACCACTACCCTGGCCCTACAGCTCCCCCTACCCATAGGCCCACCTCCAACCCTACCACTAGCCACAGCTCCCACTCCTGGCTCTAGGCCTACTCGAGGTTTACCTCGACACCCACCCCTTGCCCTATGCCTACCCCAGCGCTACGCCTACCGCTCTCACTAGCCCTAGCTTGGGCCCTAGACCAACGCCCATGCCTCCTACTAGTCCGAGGCCTAGAACTTGCCCGTCGCTGACCAGTAAACCTTGCCCTTGTTAGGGTTAGGTTTAGGGTTAGGGTTAGGGTTAGGGTTGCTGTTAGGGTTAGGGTTAGGGTTAGGGTTAGGGTTGGTGTTAGGGTTAATGTTAGGGTTAGGGTTAGGGTTACGGTTAGGGTTGGTGTTAGGGTTAGGGTTAGGGTTAGGGTTAGGATTAGGGTTAGGGTTGGTGTTAGGGTTAGGGTTAGGGTTAGGGTTGGTGTTAGGGTTAGGGTTAGGGTTAGGGTTAGGGTTGGTGTTAGGTATAGGGTTAGGGTTAGGGTTAGGGTTAGGATTAGGGTTAGGTTTGGTGTTAGGGTTAGGGTTAGGGTTAGGGTTGGTGTTAGGGTTAGGGTTAGGGTTAGGGTTAGGTTTGGTGTTAGGTATAGGTTTAGCATTAGGGTTAGGGTTAGGGTTAGGGTTGGTGTTAGGGTTAGGGTTAGGGTTAGGGTTAGTGTTAGGGTTAGGGTTAGGGTTAGGATTAGGATTAGGGTTAGGGTTGGTGTTAGGGTTAGGGTTAGATTTAGGGTTAGGGTTAGGGTTAGGGTTCGTGTTAGGCATAGGGTTAGGTTAGGGTTAGGGTTAGGGTTAGGGTTGGTGTTAGGGTTAGGGTTAGGGTTTTGGTTAGGGTTGGTGTTAGGGTTAGGGTTAGGGTTAGGATTAGGGTTAGAGTTGGTGTTAAGGTTAGGGTTAGGGTTAGGGTTAGGGTTGGTGTTAGGGTTAGGGTTAGGGTTACGGTAAGGGTTGGTGTTAGGGTTAGGGTTAGGGTTAGGGTTAGGATTAGGGTTAGGGTTGGTGTTAAGGTTAGGGTTAGGGTTAGGGTTGGTGTTAGGGTTAGGGTTAGGGTTAGGGTTAGGGTTGGTGTTAGGTATAGGGTTAGAGTTAGGTTTAGGGTTAGGGTTAGGGTTGGTGTTAGGGTTAGGGTTAGGGTTAGTGTTAGGGTTAGGGTTAGGGTTAGGATTAGGATTAGGGTTAGGATTGGTGTTAGGGTTAGGGTTAGGGTTAGGGTTAGGGTTCGTGTTAGGCATAGGGTTAGGGTAAGGGTTAGGGTTGATGTTAGCTTTAGGGTTAGGGTTAGGATTAGGGTTAGGGTTGGTGTTAGGGTTAGGGTTAGGGTTAGGGTTAGGGTTGGTGTTAGGGTTAGGGTTAGGGTTAGAGTTAGGGTTAGGGTTAGGATTAGGGTTGGTGTTAGGGTTAGGGTTAGAGTTAGGGTTAGGGATAGGGTTGGTGTTAGGGTTAGGGTTTGGGTTAGGCTTAGGGTTGGTGTTACGTTTAGGGTTAGGGTTAGGGTTAGGGTTGGTGTTAGGGTTAGGGTTAGGGTTAGGGTTAGGGTTCGTGTTAGGCATAGGGTTAGGGTTAGGGTTAGGGTTAGGGTTACTGTTAGGGTTGGTGTTAGGGTTAGGGTTAGGGTTAGGGTTAGGATTAGGGTTAGGGTTGGTGTTAGGGTTAGGGTTAGGGTTAGGGTTGGTGTTAGGGTTAGGGTTAGGGTTAGGGTTAGGGTTGGTGTTAGGTATAGGGTTAGGGTTAGGGTTAGGGTTAGGGTTAGGGTTGGTGTTAGGGTTAGGGTTAGGGTTAGGGTTAGTGTTAGGGTTAGGGTTAGGGTTAGGATTAGGATTAGGGATAGGGTTGGTGTTAGGGTTAGGGTTAGGTTTAGGGTTAGGGTTAGGGTTAGGTTCGTGTTAGGCATAGGGTTAGGGTTAGGGTTAGGGTTAGGGTTATGTTTGGTGTTAGGGTTAGGGTTAGGGTTTTGGTTAGGGTTGGTGTTAGGGTTAGGGTTAGGGTTAGGATTAGGGTTAGAGTTGGTGTTAAGTTTAGGGTTAGGGTTAGGGTTAGGGTTGGTGTTAGGGTTAGGGTTAGGGTTAGGGTTAGGGTTAGGGTTAGGGTTGGTGTTAGGGTTAGGGTTAGGGTTAGGGTTGGTGTTAGGTTGAGGGTTAGGATTAGGGTTAGGGTTAGGGTTAGGGTTGGTGTTAGAGTTAGGGTTAGGGTTAGGGTTAGTGTTAGGGTTAGGGTTAGGGTTAGGGTTAGGTTACCCCGAGCACTAACCCTCGCCCTAGGCCTACGCCTAGCACTACCTCTGGTCCTACCCCTACCCCAGTCCCTACAGCTCACCCTACCCATAGGCCCACCCCCATCCCTACCCCTAGCCACAGCTCCCACTCCTGGTCCTAGGCCTACTTCGAGGTTTACCCCGACACCCACCCCTTGCCCTTTGCCTACCCCAGCGCTACGCCTACTGCTCCCACTAGCCCTACCTCGGGCCCTAGACCAACGCCCAGTGCTCACTCTAGTCCGAAGCCTAGCACTTGCCCGTCGCCAACCGGTACACCTTGCCCTACCAATTGCCAGAGCACTAACCCGTGTCCTACGAAATCACCCTGGA
>NW_027669052.1:455000-475000 GCF_964194185.1 Rhinolophus hipposideros
GGGTTAGGGTTAGGATTAGGGTTAGGTTTGTTGATAGGGTTAGGGTTAGGGTTAGGGTTGGTGTTAGGTATAGGGTTATGGTTAGGGTTAGGGTTAGGGTTGGGTTAGGGTTAGGGTTACGGTTAGGGTTAGGGTTGGTGTTAGGTATAGGGTTAGGGTTAGCATTAGGGTTAGGGTTAGGGTTGGTGTTAGGGTTAGGGTTAGGGTTAGGATTAGTGATAGGGTTAGGGTTAGTGTTAGGTTACCCCGAGCACTACCCCTCGCCTTAGGCCTACGCCTAGCACTACCTCTGGTCCCACCCCTACCCCTGTCTTTACAGCTCCCCCTAACCATAGGCCCACCCCCATCCCTACCCCTAGCCACAGCTCCCACTCCTGGTCCTAGGCCTACTCCGAGGTTTACCCCGACACCCACCCCTTGCCCTTTGACTACCCCATCTCTACGCCTACCGCTCCCACTAGCCCTACCTCGGGCCCTAGACCAACGCCCAGTGCTCACTCTAGTCCGAAGTTTAGCACTTGCCCGTCGCCAACCGGTACACTTTGCCCTACCGATAGCCAGAGCACTAACCCGTGTCCTACGAAATCACCCTGGACCCACCATTAGCCACACCCTAATCCAGCCCTACATCCGTTCGGAGTCCTAGGACTACCCGGAGCCCTCTTGTGACAGTTACCCCTCGCCCTCGGCCATCCCCTACCACTACCACTAGTCCTAGGCCTAACATGAGCCCTAACCCTAACACTGCCCGTGGGCCTCTGCCAAACACTAGCCGTTCACCTAACACTACCCCGAGCACTACCCCTCGCCCTAGGCTTACGCCTAGCACTACCTCTGGTCCTACACCTACCCCTGGTTCTACAGCTCCCCCTACTTATAGGCCCACCCCCATCCATACCCCTAGCCACAGCTCCCACTCCTGGCCCTAGGCCTACTCCGAGGTTTACCTCGACACCCACCCCTTGCTCTATGCCTACCCCAGCGCTACGCCTACCGCTCTCACTAGCCCTAGCTCGGGCCCTAGACAAACGCCCATGGCTCCCTCTAGTCCGAGGCATAGAACTTGCCCGTCGCTGACCAGTACACCTTGCCCTTGTTAGGGTTAGGGTTAGGGTTAGGTTTGGTGTTAGGGTTAGGGTTAGGGTTAGGGTTAGGGTTGGTGTTAGGTTTAGGGTTAGGGTTAGGGTTAGAGTTAGGGTTAGGGTTGGTGTTAGGGTTAGGGTTAGGGTTAGGGTTAGGGTTAGGATTAGGGTTAGGGTTGGTGTTAGGGTTAGGGTTAGGGTTAGGGTTAGGGTTAGGGTTAGGGTTGGTGTTAGGGTTAGGGTTAGGGTTAGGGTTAGGGTTGGTGTTAGGGTTAGGGTTAGGGTTAGGGTTAGGGTTAGGGTTGGTGTTAGGGTTAGGGTTAGGGTTAGGGTTAGGGTTGGTGTTAGGGTTAGGGTTAGGGTTAGAGTTAGGGTTAGGGTTAGGGTTAGGGTTGGTGTTAGGGTTAGGGTTAGGGTTAGGGTTAGGGTTGGTCTTAGGGTTAGGGTTTGGGTTAGGGTTAGGGTTGGTGTTACGTTTAGGGTTAGGGTTAGTGTTAGGGTTAGGGTTGGTGTTAGGGTTAGGGTAGGGTTAGGGTTAGGGTTCGTGTTAGGCATAGGGTTAGGGTTAGGGTTAGGGTTAGGGTTACGGTTAGGGTTGGTATTAGGGTTAGGGTTAGGGTTAGGGTTAGGATTAGGGTTAGGGCTGGTGTTAGGGTTAGGTTTAGGGTTAGGGTTGGTGTTAGGGTTAGGGTTAGGGTTAGGGTTAGGGTTGGTGTTAGGTATAGGGTTAGGGTTAGGTTTAGGGTTAGGGTTAGGGTTGGTGTTAGGGTTAGGGTTAGGGTTAGGGTTAGTGTTAGGGTTAGGGTTAGGGTTAGGGTTAGTGTTAGGGTTAGGGTGAGGGTGAGGGTTAGTGTTGGTGTTAGGTATAGAATTAGGGTTAGGGTTAGGGTTAGGGTTAAGGTTGGTGTTAGGGTTAGGGTTAGGGTTAGGGTTAGGGTTGGTGTTAGGTATAGGGTTAGGGTTAGGGTTAGGGTTAGGGTTAGGGTTAGGGTTGGTGTTAGGGTTAGGGTTAGGGTTAGGGTTAGTGTTAGGGTTAGGGTTAGGGTTAGGATTAGGATTAGGGATAGGGTTGGTGTTAGGGTTAGGGTTAGGTTTAGGGTTAGGGTTAGGGTTAGGTTCGTGTTAGGCATAGGGTTAGGGTTAGGGTTAGGGTTAGGGTTATGTTTGGTGTTAGGGTTAGGGTTAGGGTTTTGGTTAGGGTTGGTGTTAGGGTTAGGGTTAGGGTTAGGATTAGGGTTAGAGTTGGTGTTAAGGTTAGGGTTAGGGTTAGGGTTAGGGTTGGTGTTAGGGTTAGGGTTAGGGTTAGGGTTAGGGTTAGGGTTAGGGTTGGTGTTAGGGTTAGGGTTAGGGTTAGGGTTGGTGTTAGGTTTAGGGTTAGGATTAGGGTTAGGGTTAGGGTTAGGGTTGGTGTTAGAGTTAGGGTTAGGGTTAGGGTTAGTGTTAGGGTTAGGGTTAGGGTTAGGGTTAGGTTACCCCGAGCACTAACCCTCGCCCTAGGCCTACGCCTAGCACTACCTCTGGTCCTACCCCTACCCCAGTCCCTACAGCTCACCCTACCCATAGGCCCACCCCCATCCCTACCCCTAGCCACAGCTCCCACTCCTGGTCCTAGGCCTACTTCGAGGTTTACCCCGACACCCACCCCTTGCCCTTTGCCTACCCCAGCGCTACGCCTACTGCTCCCACTAGCCCTACCTCGGGCCCTAGACCAACGCCCAGTGCTCACTCTAGTCCGAAGCCTAGCACTTGCCCGTCGCCAACCGGTACACCTTGCCCTACCAATTGCCAGAGCACTAACCCGTGTCCTACGAAATCACCCTGGACCCACCATTAGCCACACCCTAATCCAGCCCTACATCCGTTCGGAGTCCTATGACTACCCGGAGCCATTTCGTGACACCTACCCCTAGTCCTCGGCGAACCACTACCACTACCACTAGTCCTAGGCTTAACATGAGCCCTAACCCTAACACTGCCCGTGGGCCTCTGCCAAACACTAGCCCTTCAACTAACCCTACCCCGAGCACTACCCCTCGCCCTAGGCCTACGCCTAGCACTACCTCTGTTCCTACCACTACCCTGGCCCTACAGCTCCCCCTACCCATAGGCCCACCTCCAACCCTACCACTAGCCACAGCTCCCACTCCTGGCTCTAGGCCTACTCGAGGTTTACCTCGACACCCACCCCTTGCCCTATGCCTACCCCAGCGCTACGCCTACCGCTCTCACTAGCCCTAGCTTGGGCCCTAGACCAACGCCCATGCCTCCTTCTAGTCCGAGGCCTAGAACTTGCCCGTCGCTGACCAGTAAACCTTGCCCTTGTTAGGGTTAGGTTTAGGGTTAGGGTTAGGGTTAGGGTTGCTGTTAGGGTTAGGGTTAGGGTTAGGGTTAGGGTTGCTGTTAGGGTTAATGTTAGGGTTAGGGTTAGGGTTACGGTTAGGGTTGGTGTTAGGGTTAGGGTTAGGGTTAGGGTTAGGATTAGGGTTAGGGTTGGTGTTAGGGTTAGGGTTAGGGTTGGTGTTAGGGTTAGGGTTAGGGTTAGGGTTGGTGTTAGGTATAGGGTTAGGGTTAGGGTTAGGGTTAGGGTTAGGGTTGGTGTTAGGGTTAGGGTTAGGGTTAGGGTTAGTGTTAGGGTTAGGGTTAGGGTTAGGGTTAGGATTAGGGTTAGGGTTGGTGTTAGGGTTAGGGTTAGATTTAGGGTTAGGGTTCGTGTTAGGCATAGGGTTAGGGTTAGGGTTAGGGTTAGGGTTAGGGTTGGTGTTAGGGTTAGGGTTAGGGTTAGGGTTAGGGTTGATATTAGCTTTAGGGTTAGGGTTAGGATTAGGGTTAGGGTTGGTGTTAGGGTTAGGGTTAGGGTTAGGGTTAGGGTTGAAGTTAGGGTTAGGGTTAGGGTTAGGGTTAGGGTTAGGGTTAGGGTTAGTGTTGGTGTTAGGGTTAGGGTTAGGGTTAGGGTTAGGGTTAGGGTTAGGGTTAGGGTTGGTGTTAGGGTTAGGGTTAGGGTTAGGGTTAGGGTTGGTGTTAGGGTTAGGGTTAGGGTTAGAGTTAGTGTTAGGGTTAGGGTTAGGGTTGGTGTTAGGGTTAGGGTTAGGGTTAGGGTTAGGGTTGGTCTTAGGGTTAGGGTTTGGGTTAGGGTTAGGGTTGGTGTTACGTTTAGGGTTAGGGTTAGTGTTAGGGTTAGGGTTGGTGTTAGGGTTAGGGTTAGGGTTAGGGTTAGGGTTCGTGTTAGGCATAGGGTTAGGGTTAGGGTTAGGGTTAGGGTTACGGTTAGGGTTGGTATTAGGGTTAGGGTTAGGGTTAGGGTTAGGATTAGGGTTAGGGCTGGTGTTAGGGTTAGGGTTTGGGTTAGGGTTGGTGTTAGGGTTAGGGTTAGGGTTAGGGTTAGGGGTGGTGTTAGGTATAGGGTTAGGGTTAGGGTTAGGGTTAGGGTTAGGGTTGGTGTTAGGGTTAGGGTTAGGGTTAGGGTTAGTGTTAGGGTTAGGGTTAGGGTTAGGGTTAGTGTTAGGGTTAGGGTGAGGGTGAGGGTTAGTGTTGGTGTTAGGTATAGAATTAGGGTTAGGGTTAGGGTTAGGGTTAAGGTTGGTGTTAGGGTTAGGGTTAGGGTTAGGGTTAGTGTTAGGATTAGGGTTAGGGTTAGGGTTAGGGTTGGTGTTAGGGTTAGGGTTAGGGTTAGAGTTAGGGTTGGTGTTAGGTATAGAATTAGGGTTAGGGTTAGGTTAGGGTTAGGGTTGGTGTTAGTGTTAGGGTTAGGGTTAGGGTTAGTGTTAGGGTTAGGGTTAGGGTTAGGATTAGGTTTAGGGTTGGTGTTAGGGTTAGGGTTAGGTTTAGGGTTAGGGTTCGTGTTAGGCATAGGGTTGGGTTAGGGTTAGGGTTGGTGTTAGGGTTAGGGTTAGGGTTAGGGTTAGGGTTGGTGTTAGGGTTAGGGTTAGGGTTAGGGTTGGTGTTAGGTATAGGGTTAGGGTTAGGGTTAGGGTTAGGGTTAGGGTTGGGTTAGGGTTAGGGTTAGGGTTAGGGTTATGTTTGGTGTTAGGTTTAGGGTTAGGGTTTTGGTTAGGGTTGGTGTTAGGGTTACGGTTAGGGTTAGGATTAGGGTTAGAGTTGGTGTTAAGGTTAGGGTTAGGGTTAGGGTTAGGGTTGGTGTTAGAGTTAGGGTTAGGGTTAGGGTTGGTGTTAGGGTTAGGGTTAGGGTTAGGGTTAGTGTTAGAGTTAGGGTGAGGGTGAGGGTTAGAGTTAGGGTTGGTGTTAGGGTTAGGGTTAGGGTTAGAGTTAGGGTTGGTGTTAGGTATAGAATTAGGGTTAGGGTTAGGGTTAGGGTTAAGGTTGGTGTTAGGGTTAGGGTTAGTGTTAGGGTTAGTGTTAGGGTTAGGGTTAGGGTTAGGGTTAGGGTTGGTGTTAGGGTTAGGGTTAGGGTTAGAGTTAGGGTTGGTGTTAGGTATAGAATTAGGGTTAGGGTTAGGGTTAGGGTTAGGGTTGGTGTTAGTGTTAGGGTTAGGGTTAGGGTTAGTGTTAGGGTTAGGGTTAGGGTTAGGATTAGGGGTAGGGTTGGTGTTAGGGTTAGGGTTAGGTTTAGGGTTAGGGTTCGTGTTAGGCATAGGGTTAGGGTTAGGGTTAGGGTTGGTGTTAGGGTTAGGGTTAGGGTTAGGGTTAGGGTTGGTGTTAGGGTTAGGGTTAGGGTTAGGGTTAGGGTTGGTGTTAGGGTTAGGGTTAGGGTTAGGATTAGGGTTAGGTTTGTTGATAGGGTTAAAGTTAGGGTTAGGGTTGGTGTTAGGTATAGGGTTAGGGTTAGGGTTAGGGTTAGGGTTAGGGTTGGGTTAGGGTTAGGGTTACGGTTAGGGTTAGGGTTGGTGTTAGGTATAGGGTTAGGGTTAGCATTAGGGTTAGGGTTAGGGTTGGTGTTAGGGTTAGGGTTAGGGTTAGGATTAGTGATAGGGTTAGGGTTAGTGTTAGGTTACCCCGAGCACTACCCCTCGCCTTAGGCCTACGCCTAGCACTACCTCTGGTCCCACCCCTACCCCTGTCTTTACAGCTCCCCCTAACCATAGGCCCACCCCCATCCCTACCCCTAGCCACAGCTCCCACTCCTGGTCCTAGGCCTACTCCGAGGTTTACCCCGACACCCACCCCTTGCCCTTTGACTACCCCATCGCTACGCCTACCGCTCCCACTAGCCCTACCTCGGGCCCTAGACCAACGCCCAGTGCTCACTCTAGTCCGAAGTTTAGCACTTGCCCGTCGCCAACCGGTACACTTTGCCCTACCGATAGCCAGAGCACTAACCCGTGTCCTACGAAATCACCCTGGACCCACCATTAGCCACACCCTAATCCAGCCCTACATCCGTTCGGAGTCCTAGGACTACCCGGAGCCCTCTTGTGACAGTTATCCCTCGCCCTCGGCCATCCCCTACCACTACCACTAGTCCTAGGCCTAACATGAGCCCTAACCCTAACACTGCCCGTGGGCCTCTGCCAAACACTAGCCGTTCACCTAACACTACCTTGAGCACTACCCCTCGCCCTAGGCTTACGCCTAGCACTACCTCTGGTCCTACACCTACCCCTGGTTCTACAGCTCCCCCTACTTATAGGCCCACCCCCATCCATACCCCTAGCCACAGCTCCCACTCCTGGCCCTAGGCCTACTCCGAGGTTTACCTCGACACCCACCCCTTGCTCTATGCCTACCCCAGCGCTACGCCTACCGCTCTCACTAGCCCTAGCTCGGGCCCTAGACCAACGCCCATGGCTCCCTCTAGTCCGAGGCATAGAACTTGCCCGTCGCTGACCAGTACACCTTGCCCTTGTTAGGGTTAGGGTTAGGGTTAGGTTTGGTGTTAGGGTTAGGGTTAGGGTTAGGGTTAGGGTTAGGGTTGGTGTTAGGTTTAGGGTTAGGGTTAGGGTTAGAGTTAGGGTTAGGGTTGGTGTTAGGGTTAGGGTTAGGTTTAGGGTTAGGGTTTGGATTAGGGTTAGGGTTGGTGTTAGGGTTAGGGTTAGGGTTAGGGTTAGGGTTAGGGTTAGGGTTGGTGTTAGGGTTAGGGTTAGGGTTAGGGTTGGTGTTAGGGTTAGGGTTAGGGTTAGGGTTAGGGTTAGGGTTAGGGTTGGTGTTAGGGTTAGGGTTAGGGTTAGGGTTAGGGTTGGTGTTAGGGTTAGGGTTAGGGTTAGAGTTAGGGTTAGGGTTAGGGTTAGGGTTGGTGTTAGGGTTAGGGTTAGGGTTAGGGTTAGGGTTGGTCTTAGGGTTAGGGTTTGGGTTAGGGTTAGGGTTGGTGTTACGTTTAGGGTTAGGGTTAGTGTTAGGGTTAGGGTTGGTGTTAGGGTTAGGGTAGGGTTAGGGTTAGGGTTCGTGTTAGGCATAGGGTTAGGGTTAGGGTTAGGGTTAGGGTTACGGTTAGGGTTGGTATTAGGGTTAGGGTTAGGGTTAGGATTAGGGTTAGGGCTGGTGTTAGGGTTAGGGTTAGGGTTAGGGTTGGTGTTAGGGTTAGGGTTAGGTTTAGGGTTAGGGTTGGTGTTAGGTATAGGGTTAGGGTTAGGGTTAGGGTTAGGGTTAGGGTTGGTGTTAGGGTTAGGGTTAGGGTTAGTGTTAGGGTTAGGGTTAGGGTTAGGGTTAGTGTTAGGGTTAGGGTGAGGGTGAGGGTTAGTGTTGGTGTTAGGTATAGAATTAGGGTTAGGGTTAGGGTTAGGGTTAAGGTTGGTGTTAGGGTTAGGGTTAGGGTTAGGGTTAGTGTTAGGGTTAGGGTTAGGGTTAGGGTTAGGGTTGGTGTTAGGGTTAGGGTTAGGGTTAGAGTTAGGGTTGGTGTTAGGTATAGAATTAGGGTTAGGGTTAGGGTTAGGGTTAGGGTTGGTGTTAGTGTTAGGGTTAGGGTTAGGGTTAGTGTTAGGGTTAGGGTTAGGGTTAGGGTTAGGATTAGGGTTAGGGTTGGTGTTAGGGTTAGGGTTAGGTTTAGGGTTAGGGTTCGTGTTAGGCATAGGGTTAGGGTTAGGGTTAGGGTTGGTGTTAGGGTTAGGGTTAGGGTTAGGGTTAGGGTTGGTGTTAGGGTTAGGGTTAGGGTTAGGGTTAGGGTTGGTGTTAGGGTTAGCGTTAGGGTTAGGATTAGGGTTAGGTTTGTTGATAGGGTTAGGGTTAGGGTTAGGGTTGGTGTTAGGTATAGGGTTATGGTTAGGGTTAGGGTTAGGGTTAGGGTTGGGTTAGGGTTAGGGTTACGGTTAGGGTTAGGGTTGGTGTTAGGTATAGGGTTAGGGTTAGCATTAGGGTTAGAGTTAGGGTTGGTGTTAGGGTTAGGGTTAGGGTTAGGATTAGTGATAGGGTTAGGGTTAGTGTTAGGTTACCCCGAGCACTACCACTCGCCTTAGGCCTACGCCTAGCACTACCTCTGGTCCTACTTCTACCCCAGTCCCTACAGCTCCCCCTACCCATAGGCCCACCCCCATCCCTACCCCTAGCCACAGCTCCCACTCCTGGTCCTAGGCCTACTTCGAGGTTTACCCCGACACCCACCCCTTGCCCTTTGCCTACGCCAGCGCTACGCCTACTGCTCCCACTAGCCCTACCTCGGGCCCTAGACCAACGCCCAGTGCTCACTCTAGTCCGAAGCCTAGCACTTGCCCGTCGCCAACCAGTACACCTTGCCCTACCAATAGCCAGAGCCCTAACCCGTGTCCTACGAAATCACCCTGGACCCACCATTAGCCACACCCTAATCCAGCCCTACATCCGTTCTGAGTCCTATGACTACCCGGAGCCATTTCGTGACACCTACCCCTAGTCCTCGGCCAACCGCTACCACTACCACTAGTCCTAGGCTTAACATGAGCCCTAACCCTAACACTGCCCGTGGCCCTCTGCCAAACACTAGCCCTTCAACTAACCCTACCCCGAACACTACCCCTCGCCCTAGGCCTACGCCTAGCACTACCTCTGTTCCTACCACTACCCTGGCCCTACAGCTCCGCCTACCCATAGGCCCACCCCCAATCCTACCACTAGCCACAGCTCCCACTCCTGGCTCTAGGCCTACTCGAGGTTTACCTCGACACCCACCCCTTGCCCTATGCCTACTCCAGCGCTACGCCTACCGCTCTCACTAGCCCTAGCTTGGGCCCTAGACCAACGCCCATGCCTCCTTCTAGTCCGAGGCCTAGAACTTGCCCGTCGCTGACCAGTAAACCTTGCCCTTGTTAGGGTTAGGGTTAGGGTTAGGGTTAGGGTTAGGGTTAGGGTTAGGATTAGGGTTTAGGGTTAGGGTTAGGGTTAGGGTTGGTGTTAGGGTTAGGGTTAGGGTTAGGGTTAGGGTTGGTGTTAGTGTTAATGTTAGGGTTAGGGTTAGGTTTACGTTTAGGGTTGGTGTTAGGGTTAGGGTTAGGGTTAGGGTTAGGATTAGGGTTAGGGTTGGTGTTAGGGTTAGGGTTAGGTTTAGGGTTGGTGTTAGGGTTAGGGTTAGGGTTAGGGTTAGGGTTGGTGTTAGGTATAGGGTTAGGGTTAGGTTTAGGGTTAGGATTAGGGTTGGTGTTAGGGTTAGGGTTAGGGTTAGGGTTAGTGTTAGGGTTAGGGTTGGTGTTAGGGTTAGGGTTAGGGTTAGGGTTAGGGTTCGTGTTAGGCATAGGGTTAGGGTTAGGGTTAGGGTTAGGGTTTCGGTTAGGGTTGGTATTAGGGTTAGGGTTAGGGTTAGGGTTAGGATTAGGGTTAGGGCTGGTGTTAGGGTTAGGGTTTGGGTTAGGGTTGGTGTTAGGGTTAGGGTTAGGGTTAGGGTTAGGGGTGGTGTTAGGTATAGGGTTAGGGTTAGGGTTAGGGTTAGGGTTAGGGTTGGTGTTAGGGTTAGGGTTAGGGTTAGGGTTAGTGTTAGGGTTAGGGTTAGGGTTAGGGTTAGTGTTAGGGTTAGGGTGAGGGTGAGGGTTAGTGTTGGTGTTAGGTATAGAATTAGGGTTAGGGTTAGGGTTAGGGTTAAGGTTGGTGTTAGGGTTAGGGTTAGGGTTAGGGTTAGTGTTAGGGTTAGGGTTAGGGTTAGGGTTAGGGTTGGTGTTAGGGTTAGGGTTAGGGTTAGAGTTAGGGTTGGTGTTAGGTATAGAATTAGGGTTAGGGTTAGGTTAGGGTTAGGGTTGGTGTTAGTGTTAGGGTTAGGGTTAGGGTTAGTGTTAGGGTTAGGGTTAGGGTTAGGATTAGGGTTAGGGTTGGTGTTAGGGTTAGGGTTAGGTTTAGGGTTAGGGTTCGTGTTAGGCATAGGGTTGGGTTAGGGTTAGGGTTGGTGTTAGGGTTAGGGTTAGGGTTAGGGTTAGGGTTGGTGTTAGGGTTAGGGTTAGGGTTAGGGTTGGTGTTAGGTATAGGGTTATGGTTAGGGTTAGGGTTAGGGTTAGGGTTGGGTTAGGGTTAGGGTTAGGGTTAGGGTTATGTTTGGTGTTAGGGTTAGGGTTAGGGTTTTGGTTAGGGTTGGTGTTAGGGTTACGGTTAGGGTTAGGATTAGGGTTAGAGTTGGTGTTAAGGTTAGGGTTAGGGTTAGGGTTAGGGTTGGTGTTAGAGTTAGGGTTAGGGTTAGGGTTGGTGTTAGGGTTAGGGTTAGGGTTAGGGTTAGTGTTAGAGTTAGGGTGAGGGTGAGGGTTAGAGTTAGGGTTGGTGTTAGGGTTAGGGTTAGCGTTAGAGTTAGGGTTGGTGTTAGGTATAGAATTAGGGTTAGGGTTAGGGTTAGGGTTAAGGTTGGTGTTAGGGTTAGGGTTAGTGTTAGGGTTAGTGTTAGGGTTAGGGTTAGGGTTAGGGTTGGTGTTAGGGTTAGGGTTAGGGTTAGAGTTAGGGTTGGTGTTAGGTATAGAATTAGGGTTAGGGTTAGGGTTAGGGTTAGGGTTGGTGTTAGTGTTAGGGTTAGGGTTAGGGTTAGTGTTAGGGTTAGGGTTAGGGTTAGGATTAGGGGTAGGGTTGGTGTTAGGGTTAGGGTTAGGTTTAGGGTTAGGGTTCGTGTTAGGCATAGGGTTAGGGTTAGGGTTAGGGTTGGTGTTAGGGTTAGGGTTAGGGTTAGGGTTAGGGTTGGTGTTAGGGTTAGGGTTAGGGTTAGGGTTAGGGTTGGTGTTAGGGTTAGGGTTAGGGTTAGGATTAGGGTTAGGTTTGTTGATAGGGTTAAAGTTAGGGTTAGGGTTGGTGTTAGGTATAGGGTTATGGTTAGGGTTAGGGTTAGGGTTAGGGTTGGGTTAGGGTTAGGGTTACGGTTAGGGTTAGGGTTGGTGTTAGGTATAGGGTTAGGGTTAGCATTAGGGTTAGGGTTAGGGTTGGTGTTAGGGTTAGGGTTAGGGTTAGGATTAGTGATAGGGTTAGGGTTAGTGTTAGGTTACCCCGAGCACTACCCCTCGCCTTAGGCCTACGCCTAGCACTACCTCTGGTCCCACCCCTACCCCTGTCTATACAGCTCCCCCTAACCATAGGCCCACCCCCATCCCTACCCCTAGCCACAGCTCCCACTCCTGGTCCTAGGCCTACTCCGAGGTTTACCCCGACACCCACCCCTTGCCCTTTGACTACCCCATCGCTACGCCTACCGCTCCCACTAGCCCTACCTCGGGCCCTAGACCAACGCCCAGTGCTCACTCTAGTCCGAAGTTTAGCACTTGCCCGTCGCCAACCGGTACACTTTGCCCTACCGATAGCCAGAGCACTAACCCGTGTCCTACGAAATCACCCTGGACCCACCATTAGCCACACCCTAATCCAGCCCTACATCCGTTCGGAGTCCTAGGACTACCCGGAGCCCTCTTGTGACAGTTACCCCTCGCCCTCGGCCATCCCCTACCACTACCACTAGTCCTAGGCCTAACATGAGCCCTAACCCTAACACTGCCCGTGGGCCTCTGCCAAACACTAGCCGTTCACCTAACACTACCCCGAGCACTACCCCTCGCCCTAGGCTTACGCCTAGCACTACCTCTGGTCCTACACCTACCCCTGGTTCTACAGCTCCCCCTACTTATAGGCCCACCCCCATCCATACCCCTAGCCACAGCTCCCACTCCTGGCCCTAGGCCTACTCCGAGGTTTACCTCGACACCCACCCCTTGCTCTATGCCTAACCCAGCGCTACGCCTACCGCTCTCACTAGCCCTAGCTCGGGCCCTAGACCAACGCCCATGGCTCCCTCTAGTCCGAGGCATAGAACTTGCCCGTCGCTGACCAGTACACCTTGCCCTTGTTAGGGTTAGGGTTAGGGTTAGGTTTGGTGTTAGGGTTAGGGTTAGGGTTAGGGTTAGGGTTAGGGTTGGTGTTAGGTTTAGGGTTAGGGTTAGGGTTAGAGTTAGGGTTAGGGTTGGTGTTAGGGTTAGGGTTAGGTTTAGGGTTAGGGTTAGGATTAGGGTTAGGGTTGGTGTTAGGGTTAGGGTTAGGGTTAGGGTTAGGGTTAGGGTTAGGGTTGGTGTTAGGGTTAGGGTTAGGGTTAGGGTTAGGGTTGGTGTTAGGGTTAGGGTTAGGGTTAGGGTTAGGGTTAGGGTTAGGGTTAGGGTTGGTGTTAGGGTTAGGGTTAGGGTTAGGGTTAGGGTTGGTGTTAGGGTTAGGGTTAGGGTTAGAGTTAGGGTTAGGGTTAGGGTTAGGGTTGGTGTTAGGGTTAGGGTTAGGGTTAGGGTTAGGGTTGGTCTTAGGGTTAGGGTTTGGGTTAGGGTTAGGGTTGGTGTTACGTTTAGGGTTAGGGTTAGTGTTAGGGTTAGGGTTGGTGTTAGGGTTAGGGTAGGGTTAGGGTTAGGGTTCGTGTTAGGCATAGGGTTAGGGTTAGGGTTAGGGTTAGGGTTACGGTTAGGGTTGGTATTAGGGTTAGGGTTAGGGTTAGGGTTAGGATTAGTGTTAGGGCTGGTGTTAGGGTTAGGGTTAGGGTTAGGGTTGGTGTTAGGGTTAGGGTTAGGTTTAGGGTTAGGGTTGGTGTTAGGTATAGGGTTAGGGTTAGGGTTAGGGTTAGGGTTAGAATGGTGTTAGGGTTAGGGTTAGGGTTAGGGTTAGTGTTAGGGTTAGGGTTAGGGTTAGGGTTAGTGTTAGGGTTAGGGTGAGGGTGAGGGTTAGTGTTGGTGTTAGGTATAGAATTAGGGTTAGGGTTAGGGTTAGGGTTAAGGTTGGTGTTAGGGTTAGGGTTAGGGTTAGGGTTAGTGTTAGGGTTAGGGTTAGGGTTAGGGTTAGGGTTGGTGTTAGGGTTAGGGTTGGGGTTAGAGTTAGGGTTGGTGTTAGGTATAGAATTAGGGTTAGGGTTAGGGTTAGGGTTAGGGTTGGTGTTAGTGTTAGGGTTAGGGTTAGGGTTAGTGTTAGGGTTAGGGTTAGGGTTAGGGTTAGGATTAGGGTTAGGGTTGGTGTTAGGGTTAGGGTTAGGTTTAGGGTTAGGGTTCGTGTTAGGCATAGGGTTAGGGTTAGGGTTAGGGTTGGTGTTAGGGTTAGGGTTAGGATTAGGGTTAGGGTTGGTGTTAGGGTTAGGGTTAGGGTTAGGGTTAGGGTTGGTGTTAGGGTTAGCGTTAGGGTTAGGATTAGGGTTAGGTTTGTTGATAGGGTTAGGGTTAGGGTTAGGGTTGGTGTTAGGTATAGGGTTATGGTTAGGGTTAGGGTTAGGGTTAGGGTTGGGTTAGGGTTAGGGTTACGGTTAGGGTTAGGGTTGGTGTTAGGTATAGGGTTAGGGTTAGCATTAGGGTTAGAGTTAGGGTTGGTGTTAGGGTTAGGGTTAGGGTTAGGATTAGTGATAGGGTTAGGGTTAGTGTTAGGTTACCCTGAGCACTACCCCTCGCCTTAGGCCTACGCCTAGCACTACCTCTGGTCCTACTTCTACCCCAGTCCCTACAGCTCCCCCTACCCATAGGTCCACCCCCATCCCTACCCCTAGCCACAGCTCCCACTCCTGGTCCTAGGCCTACTTCGAGGTTTACCCCGACACCCACCCCTTGCCCTTTGCCTACGCCAGCGCTACGCCTACTGCTCCCACTAGCCCTACCTCGGGCCCTAGACCAACGCCCAGTGCTCACTCTAGTCCGAAGCCTAGCACTTGCCCGTCGCCAACCAGTACACCTTGCCCTACCAATAGCCAGAGCCCTAACCCGTGTCCTACGAAATCACCCTGGACCCACCATTAGCCACACCCTAATCCAGCCCTACATCCGTTCGGAGTCCTATGACTACCCGGAGCCATTTCGTGACACCTACCCCTAGTCCTCGGCCAACCGCTACCACTACCACTAGTCCTAGGCTTAACATGAGCCCTAACCCTAACACTGCCCGTGGCCCTCTGCCAAACACTAGCCCTTCAACTAACCCTACCCCGAGCACTACCCCTCGCCCTAGGCCTACGCCTAGCACTACCTCTGTTCCTACCACTACCCTGGCCCTACAGCTCCGCCTACCCATAGGCCCACCCCCAACCCTACCACTAGCCACAGCTCCCACTCCTGGCTCTAGGCCTACTCGAGGTTTACCTCGACACCCACCCCTTGCCCTATGCCTACTCCAGCGCTACGCCTACCGCTCTCACTAGCCCTAGCTTGGGCCCTAGACCAACGCCCATGCCTCCTTCTAGTCCGAGGCCTAGAACTTGCCCGTCGCTGACCAGTAAACCTTGCCCTTGTTAGGGTTAGGGTTAGGGTTAGGGTTAGGGTTAGGGTTAGGATTAGGGTTTAGGGTTAGGGTTAGGGTTAGGGTTGGTGTTAGGGTTAGGGTTAGGGTTAGGGTTAGGGTTGGTGTTAGTGTTAATGTTAGGGTTAGGGTTAGGTTTACGTTTAGGGTTGGTGTTAGGGTTAGGGTTAGGGTTAGGGTTAGGATTAGGGTTAGGGTTGGTGTTAGGGTTAGGGTTAGGTTTAGGGTTGGTGTTAGGGTTAGGGTTAGGGTTAGGGTTAGGGTTAGGGTTGGTGTTAGGTATAGGGTTAGGGTTAGGTTTAGGGTTAGGATTAGGGTTGGTGTTAGGGTTAGGGTTAGGGTTAGGGTTAGTGTTAGGGTTAGGGTTAGGGTTAGGATTAGGATTAGGG
Organism: Rhinolophus hipposideros; assembly: GCF_964194185.1. Taxonomy (NCBI): domain Eukaryota; kingdom Metazoa; phylum Chordata; class Mammalia; order Chiroptera; family Rhinolophidae; genus Rhinolophus; species Rhinolophus hipposideros. Next base: position 470,026 of record NW_027669052.1, read on the forward strand.
TTAGGGTTGGTGTTAGGGTTAGGGTTAGGTTTAGGGTTAGGGTTCGTGTTAGGCATAGGGTTAGGGTTAGGGTTAGGGTTAGGGTTAGGGTTGGTGTTAGGGTTAGGGTTAGGGTAAGGGTTAGGGTTGATGTTAGCTTTAGGGTTAGGGTTAGGATTAGGGTTAGGGTTGGTGTTAGGGTTAGGGTTAGGGTTAGGGTTAGGGTTGGTGTTAGGGTTAGGGTTAGGGTTAGGGTTAGGGTTAGGGTTAGGGTTGGTGTTAGGGTTAGGGTTAGGGTTAGGGTTGGTGTTAGGGTTAGGGTTTGGGTTAGGGTTAGGGTTGGTGTTACGTTTAGGGTTAGGGTTAGGGTTAGGGTTAGGGTTTGGTTGGTGTTAGGGTTAGGGTTAGGGTTAGGGTTAGTGTTAGGGTTAGGGTTAGGGTTAGGGTTAGGATTAGGGTTAGGGTTGGTGTTAGGGTTAGGGTTAGGGTTAGGGTTAGGGTTAGGGTTGGTTAGGGTTAGGGATAGGGTTAGGGTTAGGGTTTGGGTTAGGATTAGGGTTAGGGTTGGTGTTAGGGTTAGGGTTAGGGTTAGGGTTAGGTTTAGGGTTAGGGTTGGTGTTAGGGTTAGGGTTAGGGTTAGGGTTAGGGTTAGGGTTAGGATTAGGGTTAGTGTTAGGGTTAGGGTTTAGGGTTAGGGTTAGGGTTAGGGTTGGTGTTAGGGTTAGAGTTAGGGTTAGGGTTAGGTTTAGGGTTAGGGTTGGTGTTAGGTTTTGGGTTAGGGTTAGGGTTAGGGTTAGGGTTAGGTTTAGGGTTGGTGTTAGGGTTAGGGTTAGGGTTAGGGTTGGTGTTAGGGTTGGGGTTACGTTTAGGGTTAGGTTTAAGGTTAGGGTTAGGGGTAAGGGTTAGGGTTAGGGTTAGGGTTAGGGTTAAGGGTTAGGGTTAGGGTTAGGGTTAGTGTTAGGGTTAGGGTTAGGGTTAGGGTTTAGGGTTAGGGTTAGGGTTAGGGTTGGTGTTAGGGTTAGAGTTAGGGTTAGGGTTAGGTTTAGGGTTAGGGTTGGTGTTAGGTTTTGGGTTAGGGTTAGGGTTAGGGTTAGGGTTAGGTTTAGGGTTAGGGTTAGGGTTAGGGTTGGTGTTAGGTATAGGGTTAGGTTTAGGGTTAGGGTTAGGGTTAGGGTTGGTGTTAGAGTTAGGGTTAGGGTTAGGGTTAGTGTTAGGGTTAGGGTTAGGGTTAGGGTTAGGTTTCCCCAAGCACTACCCCTCGCCCTAGGCCTACGCCTAGCACTACCTCTGGTCCTACTTCTACCCCAGTCCCTACAGCTCCCCCTACCCATAGGCCCACCCCCATCCCTACCCCTAGCCACAGCTCCCACTCCTGGTCCTAGGCCTACTTCGAGGTTTACCCCGACACCCACCCCTTGCCCTTTGCCTACGCCAGCGCTGCGCCTACTGCTCCCACTAGCCCTACCTCGGGCCCTAGACCAACGCCCAGTGCTCACTCTAGTCCGAAGCCTAGCACTTGCCCGTCGCCAACCAGTACACCTTGCCCTACCAATAGCCAGAGCCCTAACCCGTGTCCTACGAAATCACCCTGGACCCACCATTAGCCACACCCTAATCCAGCCCTACATCCGTTCGGAGTCCTATGATTACCCGGAGCCATTTCGTGACACCTACCCCTAGTCCTCGGCCAACCGCTACCACTACCACTAGTCCTAGGCTTAACATGAGCCCTAACCCTAACACTGCCCGTGGGCCTCTGCCAAACACTATCCCTTCAACTAACCCTACCCCGAGCACTACCCCTCGCCCTAGGCCTACGCCTAGCACTACCTCTGTTCCTACCACTACCCTGGCCCTACAGCTCCCCCTACCCATAGGCCCACCCCCAACCCTACCACTAGCCACAGCTCCCACTCCTGGCTCTAGGCCTACTCGAGGTTTACCTCGACACCCACCCCTTGCCCTATGCCTACCCCAGCGCTACGCCTACCGCTCTCACTAGCCCTAGCTTGGCCCTAGACCAACGCCCATGACTCCTTCTAGTCCGAGGCCTAGAACTTGCCCGTCGCTGACCAGTAAACCTTGCCCTTGTTAGGGTTAGGGTTAGGGTTAGGGTTAGGGTTAGGGTTAGGATTAGGGTTTAGGGTTAGGGTTAGGGTTAGGGTTGGTGTTAGGGTTAGGGTTAGGGTTAGGGTTAGGGTTGGTGTTAGGGTTAATGTTAGGGTTAGGGTTAGGGTTACGTTTAGGGTTGGTGTTAGGGTTAGGGTTAGGGTTAGGGTTAGGATTAGGGTTAGGGTTGGTGTTAGGGTTAGGGTTAGGGTTAGGGTTGGTGTTAGGGTTAGGGTTAGGGTTAGGGTTAGGGTTGGTGTTAGGTATAGGGTTAGGGTTAGGGTTAGGGTTAGGATTAGTGTTGGTGTTAGGGCTAGGGTTAGGGTTAGGGTTAGTGTTAGGGTTAGGGTTAGGGTTAGGATTAGGATTAGGGTTAGGGTTGGTGTTAGGGTTAGGGTTAGGTTTAGGGTTAGGGTTCGTGTTAGGCATAGGGTTAGGGTTAGGGTTAGGGTTAGGGTTGGTGTTAGGGTTAGGGTTAGGGTAAGGGTTAGGGTTGATGTTAGCTTTAGGGTTAGGGTTAGGATTAGGGTTAGGGTTGGGCTTAGGGTTAGGGTTAGGGTTAGGGTTAGGGTTGGTGTTAGGGTTAGGGTTAGGGTTAGGGTTAGGGTTAGGGTTAGGGTTGGTGTTAGGGTTAGGGTTAGGGTTAGGGTTAGGGTTGGTGTTAGGGTTAGGGTTTGGGTTAGGGTTAGGGTTGGTGTTACGTTTAGGGTTAGGGTTAGGGTTAGGGTTAGGGTTTGGTTGGTGTTAGGGTTAGGGTTAGGGTTAGGGTTAGTGTTAGGGTTAGGGTTAGGGTTAGGATTAGGTTTAGGGTTGGTGTTAGGGTTAGGATTAGGGTTAGGGTTAGTGTTGGTGTTAGGCATAGGGTTAGGGTTAGGGTTAGGGTTAAAGTTAGGGTTGGTGTTAGGGATAGGGTTAGGGTTAGGGTTGGTGATAGGGTTAGGGTTAGGGTTAGGATTAGGGTTAGGGTTGGTGTTAGGTTTAGGGTTAGGGTTAGGGTTAGGGTTGATGTTAGGGTTAGGGTTAGGGTTAGAGTTAGGGTTAGGGTTAGGGTTAGGGTTGGTGTTAGGGTTAGGGTTAGGGTTAGAATTAGGGTTAGGATTAGGGTTTAGGGTTAGGGTTAGGGTTAGGGTTGGTGTTAGGGTTAGGGTTAGGTTTAGGGTTAGGGTTGGTGTTAGGGTTAAGGTTAGGGTTAGGGTTAGGGTTACGGTTAGGGTTGGTGTTAGGGTTAGGGTTAGGGTTAGGGTTAGGATTAGGGTTAGGGTTGGTGTTAGGGTTAGGGTTAGGGTTAGGGTTTGTGTTAGGGTTAGGGTTAGGGTTAGGGTTGGTGTTAGGTATAGGTTTAGGGTTAGAGTTAGGGTTAGGGTTAGGGTTGGTGTTAGGGTTAGGGTTAGGGTTAGGGTTAGTGTTAGGGTTAGGGTTAGGGTTAGGATTAGGATTAGGGTTAGGGTTGGTGTTAGGGTTAGGGTTAGGTTTAGGGTTAGGGTTAGGGTTAGGGTTCGTGTTAGGCATAGGGTTAGGGTTAGGGTTAGGTTTAGGGTTAGGGTTGGTGTTAGGGTTAGGGTTAGGGTTTTGGTTAGGGTTGGTGTTAGGGTTAGGGTTAGGGTTAGGATTAGGGTTAGAGTTGGTGTTAAGGTTAGGGTTAGGGTTAGGGTTAGGGTTGGTGTTAGGGTTAGGGTTAGGGTTAGGGTTAGGGTTAGGGTTAGGGTTAGGGTTGGTTAGGGTTAGGGATAGGGTTAGGGTTAGGGTTTGGGTTAGGATTAGGGTTAGGGTTGGTGTTAGGGTTAGGGTTAGGGTTAGGGTTAGGTTTAGGGTTAGGGTTGGTGTTAGGGTTAGGGTTAGGGTTAGGGTTAGGGTTAGGGTTAGGATTAGGTTTAGTGTTAGGGTTAGGGTTTAGGGTTAGGGTTAGGGTTAGGGTTGGTGTTAGGGTTAGAGTTAGGGTTAGGGTTAGGTTTAGGGTTAGGGTTGGTGTTAGGTTTTGGGTTAGGGTTAGGGTTAGGGTTAGGGTTAGGTTTAGGGTTGGTGTTAGGGTTAGGGTTAGGGTTAGGGTTGGTGTTAGGGTTGGGGTTACGTTTAGGGTTAGGTTTAAGGTTAGGGTTAGGGGTAAGGGTTAGGGTTAGGGTTAGGGTTAGGGTTAGGGGTTAGGGTTAGGGTTAGGGTTAGTGTTAGGGTTAGGGTTAGGGTTAGGGTTTAGGGTTAGGTTTAGGGTTAGGGTTGGTGTTAGGGTTAGAGTTAGGGTTAGGGTTAGGTTTAGGGTTAGGGTTGGTGTTAGGTTTTGGGTTAGGGTTAGGGTTAGGGTTAGGGTTAGGTTTAGGGTTAGGGTTAGGGTTAGGGTTGGTGTTAGGTATAGGGTTAGGGTTAGGGTTAGGGTTAGGGTTGGTGTTAGAGTTAGGGTTAGGGTTAGGGTTAGTGTTAGGGTTAGGGTTAGGGTTAGGGTTAGGTATCCCCAAGCACTACCACTCGCCCTAGGCCTACGCCTAGCACTACCTCTGGTCCTACTTCTACCCCAGTCCCTACAGCTCCCCCTACCCATAGGCCCACCCCCATCCCTACCCCTAGCCACAGCTCCCACTCCTGGTCCTAGGCCTACTTCGAGGTTTACCCCGACACCCACCCCTTGCCCTTTGCCTACGCCAGCGCTACGCCTACTGCTCCCACTAGCCCTACCTCGGGCCCTAGACCAACGCCCAGTGCTCACTCTAGTCCGAAGCCTAGCACTTGCCCGTCGCCAACCAGTACACCTTGCCCTACCAATAGCCAGAGCCCTAACCCGTGTCCTACGAAATCACCCTGGACCCACCATTAGCCACACCCTAATCCAGCCCTACATCCGTTCGGAGTCCTATGACTACCCGGAGCCATTTCGTGACACCTACCCCTAGTCCTCGGC
>NW_027669052.1:482500-485000 GCF_964194185.1 Rhinolophus hipposideros
GTTACGTTTAGGGTTAGGGTTAGGGTTAGGGTTAGGTTTTGGTTGGTGTTAGGGTTAGGGTTAGGGTTAGGTTTAGTGTTAGGGTTAGGGTTAGGGTTAGGATTAGGTTTAGGGTTGGTGTTAGGGTTAGGGTTAGGGTTAGGGTTAGTGTTGGTGTTAGGCATAGGGTTAGGGTTAGGGTTAGGGTTAAAGTTAGGGTTGGTGTTAGGGATAGGGTTAGGGTTAGGGTTGGTGATAGGGTTAGGGTTAGGGTTAGGATTAGGGTTAGGGTTGGTGTTAGGTTTAGGGTTAGGGTTAGGGTTAGGGTTGATGTTAGGGTTAGGGTTAGGGTTAGAGTTAGGGTTAGGGTTAGGGTTAGGGTTGGTGTTAGGGTTAGGGTTAGGGTTAGAATTAGGGTTAGGATTAGGGTTTAGGGTTAGGGTTAGGGTTAGGGTTGGTGTTAGGGTTAGGGTTAGGTTTAGGGTTAGGGTTGGTGTTAGGGTTAAGGTTAGGGTTAGGGTTAGGGTTACGGTTAGGGTTGGTGTTAGGGTTAGGGTTAGGGTTAGGGTTAGGATTAGGGTTAGGGTTGGTGTTAGGGTTAGGGTTAGGGTTAGGGTTTGTGTTAGGGTTAGGGTTAGGGTTAGGGTTGGTGTTAGGTATAGGTTTAGGGTTAGAGTTAGGGTTAGGGTTAGGGTTGGTGTTAGGGTTAGGGTTAGGGTTAGGGTTAGTGTTAGGGTTAGGGTTAGGGTTAGGATTAGGATTAGGGTTAGGGTTGGTGTTAGGGTTAGGGTTAGGTTTAGGGTTAGGGTTAGGGTTAGGGTTCGTGTTAGGCATAGGGTTAGGGTTAGGGTTAGGTTTAGGGTTAGGGTTGGTGTTAGGGTTAGGGTTAGGGTTTTGGTTAGGGTTGGTGTTAGGGTTAGGGTTAGGGTTAGGATTAGGGTTAGAGTTGGTGTTAAGGTTAGGGTTAGGGTTAGGGTTAGGGTTGGTGTTAGGGTTAGGGTTAGGGTTAGGGTTAGGGTTAGGGTTAGGGTTGGTTAGGGTTAGGGATAGGGTTAGGGTTAGGGTTTGGGTTAGGATTAGGGTTAGGGTTGGTGTTAGGGTTAGGGTTAGGGTTAGGGTTAGGTTTAGGGTTAGGGTTGGTGTTAGGGTTAGGGTTAGGGTTAGGGTTAGGGTTAGGATTAGGGTTAGTGTTAGGGTTAGGGTTTAGGGTTAGGGTTAGGGTTAGGGTTGGTGTTAGGGTTAGAGTTAGGGTTAGGGTTAGGTTTAGGGTTAGGGTTGGTGTTAGGTTTTGGGTTAGGGTTAGGGTTAGGGTTAGGGTTAGGTTTAGGGTTGGTGTTAGGGTTAGGGTTAGGGTTAGGGTTGGTGTTAGGGTTGGGGTTACGTTTAGGGTTAGGTTTAAGGTTAGGGTTAGGGGTAAGGGTTAGGGTTAGGGTTAGGGTTAGGGTTAGGGGTTAGGGTTAGGGTTAGGGTTAGTGTTAGGGTTAGGGTTAGGGTTAGGGTTTAGGGTTAGGTTTAGGGTTAGGGTTGGTGTTAGGGTTAGAGTTAGGGTTAGGGTTAGGTTTAGGGTTAGGGTTGGTGTTAGGTTTTGGGTTAGGGTTAGGGTTAGGGTTAGGGTTAGGTTTAGGGTTAGGGTTAGGGTTAGGGTTGGTGTTAGGTATAGGGTTAGGGTTAGGGTTAGGGTTAGGGTTGGTGTTAGAGTTAGGGTTAGGGTTAGGGTTAGTGTTAGGGTTAGGGTTAGGGTTAGGGTTAGGTATCCCCAAGCACTACCACTCGCCCTAGGCCTACGCCTAGCACTACCTCTGGTCCTACTTCTACCCCAGTCCCTACAGCTCCCCCTACCCATAGGCCCACCCCCATCCCTACCCCTAGCCACAGCTCCCACTCCTGGTCCTAGGCCTACTTCGAGGTTTACCCCGACACCCACCCCTTGCCCTTTGCCTACGCCAGCGCTACGCCTACTGCTCCCACTAGCCCTACCTCGGGCCCTAGACCAACGCCCAGTGCTCACTCTAGTCCGAAGCCTAGCACTTGCCCGTCGCCAACCAGTACACCTTGCCCTACCAATAGCCAGAGCCCTAACCCGTGTCCTACGAAATCACCCTGGACCCACCATTAGCCACACCCTAATCCAGCCCTACATCCGTTCGGAGTCCTATGACTACCCGGAGCCATTTCGTGACACCTACCCCTAGTCCTCGGCCAACCACTACCACTACCACTAGTCCTAGGCTTAACATGAGCCCTAACCCTAACACTGCCCGTGGGCCTCTGCCAAACACTAGCCCTTCAACTAACCCTACCCCGAGCACTACCCCTCGCCCTAGGCCTACGCCTAGCACTACCTCTGTTCCTACCACTACCCTGGCCCTACAGCTCCCCCTACCCATAGGCCCACCTCCAATCCTACCACTAGCCACAGCTCCCACTCCTGGCTCTAGGCCTACTCGAGGTTTACCTCGACACACACCCCTTGCCCTATGCCTACCCCAGCGCTACGCCTACCGCTCTCACTAGCCCTAGC
>NW_027669052.1:495000-497500 GCF_964194185.1 Rhinolophus hipposideros
AGGATTAGGGTTAGGGTTGGTGTTAGGGTTAGGGTTAGGGTTAGGGTTAGGGTTAGGGTTAGGGTTGGTGTTAGGGTTAGGGTTAGGGTTAGGGTTAGGGTTGGTGTTAGGGTTAGGGTTAGGGTTAGGGTTAGGGTTAGGGTTAGGGTTGGTGTTAGGGTTAGGGTTAGGGTTAGGGTTAGGGTTGGTGTTAGGGTTAGGGTTAGGGTTAGAGTTAGGGTTAGGGTTAGGGTTAGGGTTGGTGTTAGGGTTAGGGTTAGGGTTAGGGTTAGGGTTGGTCTTAGGGTTAGGGTTTGGGTTAGGGTTAGGGTTGGTGTTACGTTTAGGGTTAGGGTTAGTGTTAGGGTTAGGGTTGGTGTTAGGGTTAGGGTAGGGTTAGGGTTAGGGTTCGTGTTAGGCATAGGGTTAGGGTTAGGGTTAGGGTTAGGGTTACGGTTAGGGTTGGTATTAGGGTTAGGGTTAGGGTTAGGGTTAGGATTAGGGTTAGGGCTGGTGTTAGGGTTAGGGTTAGGGTTAGGGTTGGTGTTAGGGTTAGGGTTAGGGTTAGGGTTAGGGTTAGGGTTAGGGTTAGGGTTGGTTAGGGTTAGGGATAGGGTTAGGGTTAGGGTTTGGGTTAGGATTAGGGTTAGGGTTGGTGTTAGGGTTAGGGTTAGGGTTAGGGTTAGGTTTAGGGTTAGGGTTGGTGTTAGGGTTAGGGTTAGGGTTAGGGTTAGGGTTAGGGTTAGGATTAGGGTTAGTGTTAGGGTTAGGGTTTAGGGTTAGGGTTAGGGTTAGGGTTGGTGTTAGGGTTAGAGTTAGGGTTAGGGTTAGGTTTAGGGTTAGGGTTGGTGTTAGGTTTTGGGTTAGGGTTAGGGTTAGGGTTAGGGTTAGGTTTAGGGTTGGTGTTAGGGTTAGGGTTAGGGTTAGGGTTGGTGTTAGGGTTGGGGTTACGTTTAGGGTTAGGTTTAAGGTTAGGGTTAGGGGTAAGGGTTAGGGTTAGGGTTAGGGTTAGGGTTAGGGGTTAGGGTTAGGGTTAGGGTTAGTGTTAGGGTTAGGGTTAGGGTTAGGGTTTAGGGTTAGGTTTAGGGTTAGGGTTGGTGTTAGGGTTAGAGTTAGGGTTAGGGTTAGGTTTAGGGTTAGGGTTGGTGTTAGGTTTTGGGTTAGGGTTAGGGTTAGGGTTAGGGTTAGGTTTAGGGTTAGGGTTAGGGTTAGGGTTGGTGTTAGGTATAGGGTTAGGGTTAGGGTTAGGGTTAGGGTTGGTGTTAGAGTTAGGGTTAGGGTTAGGGTTAGTGTTAGGGTTAGGGTTAGGGTTAGGGTTAGGTATCCCCAAGCACTACCACTCGCCCTAGGCCTACGCCTAGCACTACCTCTGGTCCTACTTCTACCCCAGTCCCTACAGCTCCCCCTACCCATAGGCCCACCCCCATCCCTACCCCTAGCCACAGCTCCCACTCCTGGTCCTAGGCCTACTTCGAGGTTTACCCCGACACCCACCCCTTGCCCTTTGCCTACGCCAGCGCTACGCCTACTGCTCCCACTAGCCCTACCTCGGGCCCTAGACCAACGCCCAGTGCTCACTCTAGTCCGAAGCCTAGCACTTGCCCGTCGCCAACCAGTACACCTTGCCCTACCAATAGCCAGAGCCCTAACCCGTGTCCTACGAAATCACCCTGGACCCACCATTAGCCACACCCTAATCCAGCCCTACATCCGTTCGGAGTCCTATGACTACCCGGAGCCATTTCGTGACACCTACCCCTAGTCCTCGGCCAACCACTACCACTACCACTAGTCCTAGGCTTAACATGAGCCCTAACCCTAACACTGCCCGTGGGCCTCTGCCAAACACTAGCCCTTCAACTAACCCTACCCCGAGCACTACCCCTCGCCCTAGGCCTACGCCTAGCACTACCTCTGTTCCTACCACTACCCTGGCCCTACAGCTCCCCCTACCCATAGGCCCACCTCCAATCCTACCACTAGCCACAGCTCCCACTCCTGGCTCTAGGCCTACTCGAGGTTTACCTCGACACACACCCCTTGCCCTATGCCTACCCCAGCGCTACGCCTACCGCTCTCACTAGCCCTAGCTTGGGCCCTAGACCAACGCCCATGCCTCCTTCTAGTCCGAGGCCTAGAACTTGCCCGTCGCTGACCAGTAAACCTTGCCCTTGTTAGGGTTAGGGTTAGGGTTAGGGTTAGGGTTGGTGTTAGGGTTAGGGTTAGGGTTAGGGTTAGGGTTGGTGTTAGGGTTAATGTTAGGGTTAGGGTTAGGGTTACGTTTAGGGTTGGTGTTAGGGTTAGGGTTAGGGTTAGGGTTAGGATTAGGGTTAGGGTTGGTGTTAGGGTTAGGGTTAGGGTTAGGGTTGGTGTTAGGGTTAGGGTTAGGGTTAGGGTTAGGGTTGGTGTTAGGTATAGGGTTAGGGTTAGGGTTAGGGTTAGGATTAGGGTTGGTGTTAGGGTTAGGGTTAGGGTTAGGGTTAGTGTTAGGGTTAGGGTTAGGGTTAGGATTAGGATTAGG
>NW_027669052.1:502500-515000 GCF_964194185.1 Rhinolophus hipposideros
AGGACTACCCGGAGCCCTCTTGTGACAGTTACCCCTCGCCCTCGGCCATCCCCTACCACTACCACTAGTCCTAGGCCTAACATGAGCCCTAACCCTAACACTGCCCGTGGGCCTCTGCCAAACACTAGCCGTTCACCTAACACTACCCCGAGCACTACCCCTCGCCCTAGGCTTACGCCTAGCACTACCTCTGGTCCTACACCTACCCCTGGTTCTACAGCTCCCCCTACTTATAGGCCCACCCCCATCCATACCCCTAGCCACAGCTCCCACTCCTGGCCCTAGGCCTACTCCGAGGTTTACCTCGACACCCACCCCTTGCTCTATGCCTACCCCAGCGCTACGCCTACCGCTCTCACTAGCCCTAGCTCGGGCCCTAGACAAACGCCCATGGCTCCCTCTAGTCCGAGGCATAGAACTTGCCCGTCGCTGACCAGTACACCTTGCCCTTGTTAGGGTTAGGGTTAGGGTTAGGTTTGGTGTTAGGGTTAGGGTTAGGTTTAGGGTTAGGGTTGGTGTTAGGTTTAGGGTTAGGGTTAGGGTTAGAGTTAGGGTTAGGGTTGGTGTTAGGGTTAGGGTTAGGGTTAGGGTTAGGGTTAGGATTAGGGTTAGGGTTGGTGTTAGGGTTAGGGTTAGGGTTAGGGTTAGGGTTAGGGTTAGGGTTGGTGTTAGGGTTAGGGTTAGGGTTAGGGTTAGGGTTGGTGTTAGGGTTAGGGTTAGGGTTAGGGTTAGGGTTAGGGTTAGGGTTGGTGTTAGGGTTAGGGTTAGGGTTAGGGTTAGGGTTGGTGTTAGGGTTAGGGTTAGGGTTAGAGTTAGGGTTAGGGTTAGGGTTAGGGTTGGTGTTAGGGTTAGGGTTAGGGTTAGGGTTAGGGTTGGTCTTAGGGTTAGGGTTTGGGTTAGGGTTAGGGTTGGTGTTACGTTTAGGGTTAGGGTTAGTGTTAGGGTTAGGGTTGGTGTTAGGGTTAGGGTAGGGTTAGGGTTAGGGTTCGTGTTAGGCATAGGGTTAGGGTTAGGGTTAGGGTTAGGGTTACGGTTAGGGTTGGTATTAGGGTTAGGGTTAGGGTTAGGGTTAGGATTAGGGTTAGGGCTGGTGTTAGGGTTAGGGTTAGGGTTAGGGTTGGTGTTAGGGTTAGGGTTAGGGTTAGGGTTAGGGTTGGTGTTAGGTATAGGGTTAGGGTTAGGTTTAGGGTTAGGGTTAGGGTTGGTGTTAGGGTTAGGGTTAGGGTTAGGGTTAGTGTTAGGGTTAGGGTTAGGGTTAGGGTTAGTGTTAGGGTTAGGGTGAGGGTGAGGGTTAGTGTTGGTGTTAGGTATAGAATTAGGGTTAGGGTTAGGGTTAGGGTTAAGGTTGGTGTTAGGGTTAGGGTTAGGGTTAGGGTTAGGGTTGGTGTTAGGTATAGGGTTAGGGTTAGGGTTAGGGTTAGGGTTAGGGTTAGGGTTGGTGTTAGGGTTAGGGTTAGGGTTAGGGTTAGTGTTAGGGTTAGGGTTAGGGTTAGGATTAGGATTAGGGATAGGGTTGGTGTTAGGGTTAGGGTTAGGTTTAGGGTTAGGGTTAGGGTTAGGTTCGTGTTAGGCATAGGGTTAGGGTTAGGGTTAGGGTTAGGGTTATGTTTGGTGTTAGGGTTAGGGTTAGGGTTTTGGTTAGGGTTGGTGTTAGGGTTAGGGTTAGGGTTAGGATTAGGGTTAGAGTTGGTGTTAAGGTTAGGGTTAGGGTTAGGGTTAGGGTTGGTGTTAGGGTTAGGGTTAGGGTTAGGGTTAGGGTTAGGGTTAGGGTTGGTGTTAGGGTTAGGGTTAGGGTTAGGGTTGGTGTTAGGTTTAGGGTTAGGATTAGGGTTAGGGTTAGGGTTAGGGTTGGTGTTAGAGTTAGGGTTAGGGTTAGGGTTAGTGTTAGGGTTAGGGTTAGGGTTAGGGTTAGGTTACCCCGAGCACTAACCCTCGCCCTAGGCCTACGCCTAGCACTACCTCTGGTCCTACCCCTACCCCAGTCCCTACAGCTCACCCTACCCATAGGCCCACCCCCATCCCTACCCCTAGCCACAGCTCCCACTCCTGGTCCTAGGCCTACTTCGAGGTTTACCCCGACACCCACCCCTTGCCCTTTGCCTACCCCAGCGCTACGCCTACTGCTCCCACTAGCCCTACCTCGGGCCCTAGACCAACGCCCAGTGCTCACTCTAGTCCGAAGCCTAGCACTTGCCCGTCGCCAACCGGTACACCTTGCCCTACCAATTGCCAGAGCACTAACCCGTGTCCTACGAAATCACCCTGGACCCACCATTAGCCACACCCTAATCCAGCCCTACATCCGTTCGGAGTCCTATGACTACCCGGAGCCATTTCGTGACACCTACCCCTAGTCCTCGGCGAACCACTACCACTACCACTAGTCCTAGGCTTAACATGAGCCCTAACCCTAACACTGCCCGTGGGCCTCTGCCAAACACTAGCCCTTCAACTAACCCTACCCCGAGCACTACCCCTCGCCCTAGGCCTACGCCTAGCACTACCTCTGTTCCTACCACTACCCTGGCCCTACAGCTCCCCCTACCCATAGGCCCACCTCCAACCCTACCACTAGCCACAGCTCCCACTCCTGGCTCTAGGCCTACTCGAGGTTTACCTCGACACCCACCCCTTGCCCTATGCCTACCCCAGCGCTACGCCTACCGCTCTCACTAGCCCTAGCTTGGGCCCTAGACCAACGCCCATGCCTCCTTCTAGTCCGAGGCCTAGAACTTGCCCGTCGCTGACCAGTAAACCTTGCCCTTGTTAGGGTTAGGTTTAGGGTTAGGGTTAGGGTTAGGGTTGCTGTTAGGGTTAGGGTTAGGGTTAGGGTTAGGGTTGGTGTTAGGGTTAATGTTAGGGTTAGGGTTAGGGTTACGGTTAGGGTTGGTGTTAGGGTTAGGGTTAGGGTTAGGGTTAGGATTAGGGTTAGGGTTGGTGTTAGGGTTAGGGTTAGGGTTGGTGTTAGGGTTAGGGTTAGGGTTAGGGTTGGTGTTAGGTATAGGGTTAGGGTTAGGGTTAGGGTTAGGGTTAGGGTTGGTGTTAGGGTTAGGGTTAGGGTTAGGGTTAGTGTTAGGGTTAGGGTTAGGGTTAGGGTTAGGATTAGGGTTAGGGTTGGTGTTAGGGTTAGGGTTAGGTTTAGGGTTAGGGTTCGTGTTAGGCATAGGGTTAGGGTTAGGGTTAGGGTTAGGGTTAGGGTTGGTGTTAGGGTTAGGGTTAGGGTTAGGGTTAGGGTTGATATTAGCTTTAGGGTTAGGGTTAGGATTAGGGTTAGGGTTGGTGTTAGGGTTAGGGTTAGGGTTAGGGTTAGGGTTGAAGTTAGGGTTAGGGTTAGGGTTAGGGTTAGGGTTAGGGTTAGGGTTAGGGTTGGTGTTAGGGTTAGGGTTAGGGTTAGGGTTAGGGTTAGGGTTAGGGTGAGGGTTGGTGTTAGGGTTAGGGTTAGGGTTAGGGTTAGGGTTGGTGTTAGGGTTAGGGTTAGGGTTAGAGTTAGTGTTAGGGTTAGGGTTAGGGTTGGTGTTAGGGTTAGGGTTAGGGTTAGGGTTAGGGTTGGTCTTAGGGTTAGAGTTTGGGTTAGGGTTAGGGTTGGTGTTACGTTTAGGGTTAGGGTTAGTGTTAGGGTTAGGGTTGGTGTTAGGGTTAGGGTTAGGGTTAGGGTTAGGGTTCGTGTTAGGCATAGGGTTAGGGTTAGGGTTAGGGTTAGGGTTACGGTTAGGGTTGGTATTAGGGTTAGGGTTAGGGTTAGGGTTAGGATTAGGGTTAGGGTTAGGGTTAGGGTTAGGGGTGGTGTTAGGTATAGGGTTAGGGTTAGGGTTAGGGTTAGGGTTAGGGTTGGTGTTAGGGTTAGGGTTAGGGTTAGGGTTAGTGTTAGGGTTAGGGTTAGGGTTAGGGTTAGTGTTAGGGTTAGGGTGAGGGTGAGGGTTAGTGTTGGTGTTAGGTATAGAATTAGGGTTAGGGTTAGGGTTAGGGTTAAGGTTGGTGTTAGGGTTAGGGTTAGGGTTAGGGTTAGTGTTAGGGTTAGGGTTAGGGTTAGGGTTAGGGTTGGTGTTAGGGTTAGGGTTAGGGTTAGAGTTAGGGTTGGTGTTAGGTATAGAATTAGGGTTAGGGTTAGGTTAGGGTTAGGGTTGGTGTTAGTGTTAGGGTTAGGGTTAGGGTTAGTGTTAGGGTTAGGGTTAGGGTTAGGATTAGGGTTAGGGTTGGTGTTAGGGTTAGGGTTAGGTTTAGGGTTAGGGTTCGTGTTAGGCATAGGGTTGGGTTAGGGTTAGGGTTGGTGTTAGGGTTAGGGTTAGGGTTAGGGTTAGGGTTGGTGTTAGGGTTAGGGTTAGGGTTAGGGTTGGTGTTAGGTATAGGGTTAGGGTTAGGGTTAGGGTTAGGGTTAGGGTTGGGTTAGGGTTAGGGTTAGGGTTAGGGTTATGTTTGGTGTTAGGGTTAGGGTTAGGGTTTTGGTTAGGGTTGGTGTTAGGGTTACGGTTAGGGTTAGGATTAGGGTTAGAGTTGGTGTTAAGGTTAGGGTTAGGGTTAGGGTTAGGGTTGGTGTTAGAGTTAGGGTTAGGGTTAGGGTTGGTGTTAGGGTTAGGGTTAGGGTTAGGGTTAGTGTTAGAGTTAGGGTGAGGGTGAGGGTTAGAGTTAGGGTTGGTGTTAGGGTTAGGGTTAGGGTTAGAGTTAGGGTTGGTGTTAGGTATAGAATTAGGGTTAGGGTTAGGGTTAGGGTTAAGGTTGGTGTTAGGGTTAGGGTTAGTGTTAGGGTTAGTGTTAGGGTTAGGGTTAGGGTTAGGGTTAGGGTTGGTGTTAGGGTTAGGGTTAGGGTTAGAGTTAGGGTTGGTGTTAGGTATAGAATTAGGGTTAGGGTTAGGGTTAGGGTTAGGGTTGGTGTTAGTGTTAGGGTTAGGGTTAGGGTTAGTGTTAGGGTTAGGGTTAGGGTTAGGATTAGGGGTAGGGTTGGTGTTAGGTTTAGGGTTAGGTTTAGGGTTAGGGTTCGTGTTAGGCATAGGGTTAGGGTTAGGGTTAGGGTTGGTGTTAGGGTTAGGGTTAGGGTTAGGGTTAGGGTTGGTGTTAGGGTTAGGGTTAGGGTTAGGGTTAGGGTTGGTGTTAGGGTTAGGGTTAGGGTTAGGATTAGGGTTAGGTTTGTTGATAGGGTTAAAGTTAGGGTTAGGGTTGGTGTTAGGTATAGGGTTAGGGTTAGGGTTAGGGTTAGGGTTGGGTTAGGGTTAGGGTTACGGTTAGGGTTAGGGTTGGTGTTAGGTATAGGGTTTGGGTTAGCATTAGGGTTAGGGTTAGGGTTGGTGTTAGGGTTAGGGTTAGGGTTAGGATTAGTGATAGGGTTAGGGTTAGTTTTAGGTTACCCCGAGCACTACCCCTCGCCTTAGGCCTACGCCTAGCACTACCTCTGGTCCCACCCCTACCCCTGTCTTTACAGCTCCCCCTAACCATAGGCCCACCCCCATCCCTACCCCTAGCCACAGCTCCCACTCCTGGTCCTAGGCCTACTCCGAGGTTTACCCCGACACCCACCCCTTGCCCTTTGACTACCCCATCGCTACGCCTACCGCTCCCACTAGCCCTACCTCGGGCCCTAGACCAACGCCCAGTGCTCACTCTAGTCCGAAGTTTAGCACTTGCCCGTCGCCAACCGATACACTTTGCCCTACCGATAGCCAGAGCACTAACCCGTGTCCTACGAAATCACCCTGGACCCACCATTAGCCACACCCTAATCCAGCCCTACATCCGTTCGGAGTCCTAGGACTACCCGGAGCCCTCTTGTGACAGTTATCCCTCGCCCTCGGCCATCCCCTACCACTACCACTAGTCCTAGGCCTAACATGAGCCCTAACCCTAACACTGCCCGTGGGCCTCTGCCAAACACTAGCCGTTCACCTAACACTACCTTGAGCACTACCCCTCGCCCTAGGCTTACGCCTAGCACTACCTCTGGTCCTACACCTACCCCTGGTTCTACAGCTCCCCCTACTTATAGGCCCACCCCCATCCATACCCCTAGCCACAGCTCCCACTCCTGGCCCTAGGCCTACTCCGAGGTTTACCTCGACACCCACCCCTTGCTCTATGCCTACCCCAGCGCTACGCCTACCGCTCTCACTAGCCCTAGCTCGGGCCCTAGACCAACGCCCATGGCTCCCTCTAGTCCGAGGCATAGAACTTGCCCGTCGCTGACCAGTACACCTTGCCCTTGTTAGGGTTAGGGTTAGGGTTAGGTTTGGTGTTAGGGTTAGGGTTAGGGTTAGGGTTAGGGTTAGGGTTGGTGTTAGGTTTAGGGTTAGGGTTAGGGTTAGAGTTAGGGTTAGGGTTGGTGTTAGGGTTAGGGTTAGGTTTAGGGTTAGGGTTAGGATTAGGGTTAGGGTTGGTGTTAGGGTTAGGGTTAGGGTTAGGGTTAGGGTTAGGGTTAGGGTTGGTGTTAGGGTTAGGGTTAGGGTTAGGGTTAGGGTTGGTGTTAGGGTTAGGGTTAGGGTTAGGGTTAGGGTTAGGGTTAGGGTTGGTGTTAGGGTTAGGGTTAGGGTTAGGGTTAGGGTTGGTGTTAGGGTTAGGGTTAGGGTTAGAGTTAGGGTTAGGGTTAGGGTTAGGGTTGGTGTTAGGGTTAGGGTTAGGGTTAGGGTTAGGGTTGGTCTTAGGGTTAGGGTTTGGGTTAGGGTTAGGGTTTGTGTTACGTTTAGGGTTAGGGTTAGTGTTAGGGTTAGGGTTGGTGTTAGGGTTAGGGTAGGGTTAGGGTTAGGGTTCGTGTTAGGCATAGGGTTAGGGTTAGGGTTAGGGTTAGGGTTACGGTTAGGGTTGGTATTAGGGTTAGGGTTAGGGTTAGGATTAGGGTTAGGGCTGGTGTTAGGGTTAGGGTTAGGGTTAGGGTTGGTGTTAGGGTTAGGGTTAGGTTTAGGGTTAGGGTTGGTGTTAGGTATAGGGTTAGGGTTAGGGTTAGGGTTAGGGTTAGGGTTGGTGTTAGGGTTAGGGTTAGGGTTAGGGTTAGTGTTAGGGTTAGGGTTAGGGTTAGGGTTAGTGTTAGGGTTAGGGTGAGGGTGAGGGTTAGTGTTGGTGTTAGGTATAGAATTAGGGTTAGGGTTAGGGTTAGGGTTAAGGTTGGTGTTAGGGTTAGGGTTAGGGTTAGGGTTAGTGTTAGGGTTAGGGTTAGGGTTAGGGTTAGGGTTGGTGTTAGGGTTAGGGTTAGGGTTAGAGTTAGGGTTGGTGTTAGGTATAGAATTAGGGTTAGGGTTAGGGTTAGGGTTAGGGTTGGTGTTAGTGTTAGGGTTAGGGTTAGGGTTAGTGTTAGGGTTAGGGTTAGGGTTAGGGTTAGGATTAGGGTTAGGGTTGGTGTTAGGGTTAGGGTTAGGTTTAGGGTTAGGGTTCGTGTTAGGCATAGGGTTAGGGTTAGGGTTAGGGTTGGTGTTAGGGTTAGGGTTAGGGTTAGGGTTAGGGTTGGTGTTAGGGTTAGGGTTAGGGTTAGGGTTAGGGTTGGTGTTAGGGTTAGCGTTAGGGTTAGGATTAGGGTTAGGTTTGTTGATAGGGTTAGGGTTAGGGTTAGGGTTGGTGTTAGGTATAGGGTTATGGTTAGGGTTAGGGTTAGGGTTAGGGTTGGGTTAGGGTTAGGGTTACGGTTAGGGTTAGGGTTGGTGTTAGGTATAGGGTTAGGGTTAGCATTAGGGTTAGAGTTAGGGTTGGTGTTAGGGTTAGGGTTAGGGTTAGGATTAGTGATAGGGTTAGGGTTAGTGTTAGGTTACCCCGAGCACTACCCCTCGCCTTAGGCCTACGCCTAGCACTACCTCTGGTCCTACTTCTACCCCAGTCCCTACAGCTCCCCCTACCCATAGGCCCACCCCCATCCCTACCCCTAGCCACAGCTCCCACTCCTGGTCCTAGGCCTACTTCGAGGTTTACCCCGACACCCACCCCTTGCCCTTTGCCTACGCCAGCGCTACGCCTACTGCTCCCACTAGCCCTACCTCGGGCCCTAGACCAACGCCCAGTGCTCACTCTAGTCCGAAGCCTAGCACTTGCCCGTCGCCAACCAGTACACCTTGCCCTACCAATAGCCAGAGCCCTAACCCGTGTCCTACGAAATCACCCTGGACCCACCATTAGCCACACCCTAATCCAGCCCTACATCCGTTCGGAGTCCTATGACTACCCGGAGCCATTTCGTGACACCTACCCCTAGTCCTCGGCCAACCGCTACCACTACCACTAGTCCTAGGCTTAACATGAGCCCTAACCCTAACACTGCCCGTGGCCCTCTGCCAAACACTAGCCCTTCAACTAACCCTACCCCGAGCACTACCCCTCGCCCTAGGCCTACGCCTAGCACTACCTCTGTTCCTACCACTACCCTGGCCCTACAGCTCCGCCTACCCATAGGCCCACCCCCAACCCTACCACTAGCCACAGCTCCCACTCCTGGCTCTAGGCCTACTCGAGGTTTACCTCGACACCCACCCCTTGCCCTATGCCTACTCCAGCGCTACGCCTACCGCTCTCACTAGCCCTAGCTTGGGCCCTAGACCAACGCCCATGCCTCCTTCTAGTCCGAGGCCTAGAACTTGCCCGTCGCTGACCAGTAAACCTTGCCCTTGTTAGGGTTAGGGTTAGGGTTAGGGTTAGGGTTAGGGTTAGGGTTAGGATTAGGGTTTAGGGTTAGGGTTAGGGTTAGGGTTGGTGTTAGGGTTAGGGTTAGGGTTAGGGTTAGGGTTGGTGTTAGTGTTAATGTTAGGGTTAGGGTTAGGTTTACGTTTAGGGTTGGTGTTAGGGTTAGGGTTAGGGTTAGGGTTAGGATTAGGGTTAGGGTTGGTGTTAGGGTTAGGGTTAGGTTTAGGGTTGGTGTTAGGGTTAGGGTTAGGGTTAGGGTTAGGGTTGGTGTTAGGTATAGGGTTAGGGTTAGGTTTAGGGTTAGGATTAGGGTTGGTGTTAGGGTTAGGGTTAGGGTTAGGGTTAGTGTTAGGGTTAGGGTTGGTGTTAGGGTTAGGGTTAGGGTTAGGGTTAGGGTTCGTGTTAGGCATAGGGTTAGGGTTAGGGTTAGGGTTAGGGTTTCGGTTAGGGTTGGTATTAGGGTTAGGGTTAGGGTTAGGGTTAGGATTAGGGTTAGGGCTGGTGTTAGGGTTAGGGTTTGGGTTAGGGTTGGTGTTAGGGTTAGGGTTAGGGTTAGGGTTAGGGGTGGTGTTAGGTATAGGGTTAGGGTTAGGGTTAGGGTTAGGGTTAGGGTTGGTGTTAGGGTTAGGGTTAGGGTTAGGGTTAGTGTTAGGGTTAGGGTTAGGGTTAGGGTTAGTGTTAGGGTTAGGGTGAGGGTGAGGGTTAGTGTTGGTGTTAGGTATAGAATTAGGGTTAGGGTTAGGGTTAGGGTTAAGGTTGGTGTTAGGGTTAGGGTTAGGGTTAGGGTTAGTGTTAGGGTTAGGGTTAGGGTTAGGGTTAGGGTTGGTGTTAGGGTTAGGGTTAGGGTTAGAGTTAGGGTTGGTGTTAGGTATAGAATTAGGGTTAGGGTTAGGTTAGGGTTAGGGTTGGTGTTAGTGTTAGGGTTAGGGTTAGGGTTAGTGTTAGGGTTAGGGTTAGGGTTAGGATTAGGGTTAGGGTTGGTGTTAGGGTTAGGGTTAGGTTTAGGGTTAGGGTTCGTGTTAGGCATAGGGTTGGGTTAGGGTTAGGGTTGGTGTTAGGGTTAGGGTTAGGGTTAGGGTTAGGGTTGGTGTTAGGGTTAGGGTTAGGGTTAGGGTTGGTGTTAGGTATAGGGTTATGGTTAGGGTTAGGGTTAGGGTTAGGGTTGGGTTAGGGTTAGGGTTAGGGTTAGGGTTATGTTTGGTGTTAGGGTTAGGGTTAGGGTTTTGGTTAGGGTTGGTGTTAGGGTTACGGTTAGGGTTAGGATTAGGGTTAGAGTTGGTGTTAAGGTTAGGGTTAGGGTTAGGGTTAGGGTTGGTGTTAGAGTTAGGGTTAGGGTTAGGGTTGGTGTTAGGGTTAGGGTTAGGGTTAGGGTTAGAGTTAGGGTGAGGGTGAGGGTTAGAGTTAGGGTTGGTGTTAGGGTTAGGGTTAGCGTTAGAGTTAGGGTTGGTGTTAGGTATAGAATTAGGGTTAGGGTTAGGGTTAGGGTTAAGGTTGGTGTTAGGGTTAGGGTTAGTGTTAGGGTTAGTGTTAGGGTTAGGGTTAGGGTTAGGGTTAGGGTTGGTGTTAGGGTTAGGGTTAGGGTTAGAGTTAGGGTTGGTGTTAGGTATAGAATTAGGGTTAGGGTTAGGGTTAGGGTTAGGGTTGGTGTTAGTGTTAGGGTTAGGGTTAGGGTTAGTGTTAGGGTTAGGGTTAGGGTTAGGATTAGGGGTAGGGTTGGTGTTAGGTTTAGGGTTAGGTTTAGGGTTAGGGTTCGTGTTAGGCATAGGGTTAGGGTTAGGGTTAGGGTTGGTGTTAGGGTTAGGGTTAGGGTTAGGGTTAGGGTTGGTGTTAGGGTTAGGGTTAGGGTTAGGGTTAGGGTTGGTGTTAGGGTTAGGGTTAGGGTTAGGATTAGGGTTAGGTTTGTTGATAGGGTTAAAGTTAGGGTTAGGGTTGGTGTTAGGTATAGGGTTATGGTTAGGGTTAGGGTTAGGGTTAGGGTTGGGTTAGGGTTAGGGTTACGGTTAGGGTTAGGGTTGGTGTTAGGTATAGGGTTAGGGTTAGCATTAGGGTTAGGGTTAGGGTTGGTGTTAGGGTTAGGGTTAGGGTTAGGATTAGTGATAGGGTTAGGGTTAGTGTTAGGTTACCCCGAGCACTACCCCTCGCCTTAGGCCTACGCCTAGCACTACCTCTGGTCCCACCCCTACCCCTGTCTATACAGCTCCCCCTAACCATAGGCCCACCCCCATCCCTACCCCTAGCCACAGCTCCCACTCCTGGTCCTAGGCCTACTCCGAGGTTTACCCCGACACCCACCCCTTGCCCTTTGACTACCCCATCGCTACGCCTACCGCTCCCACTAGCCCTACCTCAAGCCCTAGACCAACGCCCAGTGCTCACTCTAGTCCGAAGTTTAGCACTTGCCCGTCGCCAACCGGTACACTTTGCCCTACCGATAGCCAGAGCACTAACCCGTGTCCTACGAAATCACCCTGGACCCACCATTAGCCACACCCTAATCCAGCCCTACATCCGTTCGGAGTCCTAGGACTACCCGGAGCCCTCTTGTGACAGTTACCCCTCGCCCTCGGCCATCCCCTACCACTACCACTAGTCCTAGGCCTAACATGAGCCCTAACCCTAACACTGCCCGTGGGCCTCTGCCAAACACTAGCCGTTCACCTAACACTACCCCGAGCACTACCCCTCGCCCTAGGCTTACGCCTAGCACTACCTCTGGTCCTACACCTACCCCTGGTTCTACAGCTCCCCCTACTTATAGGCCCACCCCCATCCATACCCCTAGCCACAGCTCCCACTCCTGGCCCTAGGCCTACTCCGAGGTTTACCTCGACACCCACCCCTTGCTCTATGCCTAACCCAGCGCTACGCCTACCGCTCTCACTAGCCCTAGCTCGGGCCCTAGACCAACGCCCATGGCTCCCTCTAGTCCGAGGCATAGAACTTGCCCGTCGCTGACCAGTACACCTTGCCCTTGTTAGGGTTAGGGTTAGGGTTAGGTTTGGTGTTAGGGTTAGGGTTAGGGTTAGGGTTAGGGTTGGTGTTAGGTTTAGGGTTAGGGTTAGGGTTAGAGTTAGGGTTAGGGTTGGTGTTAGGGTTAGGGTTAGGTTTAGGGTTAGGGTTAGGATTAGGGTTAGGGTTGGTGTTAGGGTTAGGGTTAGGGTTAGGGTTAGGGTTAGGGTTAGGGTTGGTGTTAGGGTTAGGGTTAGGGTTAGGGTTAGGGTTGGTGTTAGGGTTAGGGTTAGGGTTAGGGTTAGGGTTAGGGTTAGGGTTAGGGTTGGTGTTAGGGTTAGGGTTAGGGTTAGGGTTAGGGTTGGTGTTAGGGTTAGGGTTAGGGTTAGAGTTAGGGTTAGGGTTAGGGTTAGGGTTGGTGTTAGGGTTAGGGTTAGGGTTAGGGTTAGGGTTGGTCTTAGGGTTAGGGTTTGGGTTAGGGTTAGGGTTGGTGTTACGTTTAGGGTTAGGGTTAGTGTTAGGGTTAGGGTTGGTGTTAGGGTTAGGGTAGGGTTAGGGTTAGGGTTCGTGTTAGGCATAGGGTTAGGGTTAGGGTTAGGGTTAGGGTTACGGTTAGGGTTGGTATTAGGGTTAGGGTTAGGGTTAGGGTTAGGATTAGGGTTAGGGCTGGTGTTAGGGTTAGGGTTAGGGTTAGGGTTGGTGTTAGGGTTAGGGTTAGGTTTAGGGTTAGGGTTGGTGTTAGGTATAGGGTTAGGGTTAGGGTTAGGGTTAGGGTTAGGGTTGGTGTTAGGGTTAGGGTTAGGGTTAGGGTTAGTGTTAGGGTTAGGGTTAGGGTTAGGGTTAGTGTTAGGGTTAGGGTGAGGGTGAGGGTTAGTGTTGGTGTTAGGTATAGAATTAGGGTTAGGGTTAGGGTTAGGGTTAAGGTTGGTGTTAGGGTTAGGGTTAGGGTTAGGGTTAGTGTTAGGGTT
>NW_027669052.1:525000-527500 GCF_964194185.1 Rhinolophus hipposideros
ACAGCTCCCACTCCTGGCTGTAGGCCTACTCGAGGTTTACCTCGACACCCACGCCTTGCCCTATGCCTACCCCAGCGCTACGCCTACCGCTCTCACTAGCCCTAGCTTGGGCCCTAGACCAACGCCCATGCCTCCTTCTAGTCCGAGGCCTAGAACTTGCCCGTCGCTGACCAGTAAACCTTGCCCTTGTTAGGGTTAGGGTTAGGGTTAGGGTTAGGGTTAGGGTTAGGATTAGGGTTTAGGGTTAGGGTTAGGGTTAGGGTTGGTGTTAGGGTTAGGGTTAGGGTTAGGGTTAGGGTTGGTGTTAGGGTTAATGTTAGGGTTAGGGTTAGAATTACGGTTAGGGTTGGAGTTAGGGTTAGGTTTAGGGTTAGGGTTAGGATTAGGGTTAGTGTTGGTGTTAGGGTTAGGGTTAGGGTTAGGGTTGGTGTTAGGGTTAGGGTTAGGGTTAGGGTTAGGGTTGGTGTTAGGTATAGGGTTAGGGTTAGGGTTAGGGTTAGGATTAGGATTGGTGTTAGGGTTAGGGTTAGGGTTAGGGTTAGTGTTAGGGTTAGGGTTAGGGTTAGGATTAGGATTAGGGTTAGGGTTGGTGTTAGGGTTAGGGTTAGGTTTAGGGTTAGGGTTCGTGTTAGGCATAGGGTTAGGGTTAGGGTTAGGGTTAGGGTTGGTGTTAGGGTTAAGGTTAGGGTAAGGGTTAGGGTTGATGTTAGCTTTAGGGTTAGGGTTAGGATTAGGGTTAGGGTTGGTGTTAGGGTTAGGGTTAGGGTTAGGTTTAGGGTTGGTGTTAGGGTTAGGGTTAGGGTTAGGGTTAGGGTTAGGGTTGGTGTTAGGGTTAGGGTTAGGGTTAGGGTTAAA
Source organism: Rhinolophus hipposideros (assembly GCF_964194185.1). Classification (NCBI taxonomy): domain Eukaryota; kingdom Metazoa; phylum Chordata; class Mammalia; order Chiroptera; family Rhinolophidae; genus Rhinolophus; species Rhinolophus hipposideros. The sequence continues at coordinate 525,856 of NW_027669052.1, forward strand.
GTTGGTGTTAGGGTTAGGGTTTGGGTTAGGGTTAGGGTTGGTGTTACGTTTAGGGTTAGGGTTAGGGTTATGGTTAGGGTTGGTGTTAGGGTTAGGGTTAGGGTTAGGGTTGGTGTTAGGGTTAGGGTTAGGGTTAGGGTTGGTGTTAGGTATAGGGTTAGGGTTAGGGTTAGGGTTAGGGTTAGGGTTAGGGTTGGTGTTAGGGTTAGGGTTAGGGTTAGGGTTAGTGTTAGGGTTAGGGTTAGGGTTAGGATTAGGATTAGGGTTAGGGTTGGTGTTAGGGTTAGGGTTACGTTTAGGGTTAGGGTTAGGGTTAGGGTTCGTGTTAGGCATAGGGTTAGGGTTAGGGATAGGGTTAGGGTTAGGGTTGGTGTTAGAGTTAGGGTTAGGGTTTTGGTTAGGGTTGGTGTTAGGGTTAGGGTTAGGGTTAGGATTAGGGTTAGAGTTGGTGTTAAGTTTAGGGTTAGGGTTAGGGTTAGGGTTGGTGTTAGGGTTAGGGTTAGGGTTCGGGTTAGGGTTAGGGTTGGTGTTAGGGTTAGGGTTAGGGTTAGGGTTGGTGTTAGGTATAGGGTTAGGGTTAGGGTTAGGGTTAGGGTTAGGGTTAGGGTTAGGATTAGGGTTAGTGTTAGGGTTAGGGTTTAGGGTTAGGGTTAGGGTTAGGGTTGGTGTTAGGGTTAGAGTTAGGGTTAGGGTTAGGTTTAGGGTTAGGGTTGGTGTTAGGTTTTGGGTTAGGGTTAGGGTTAGGGTTAGGGTTAGGTTTAGGGTTGGTGTTAGGGTTAGGATTAGGGTTAGGGTTGGTGTTAGGGTTGGGGTTACGTTTAGGGTTAGGTTTAAGGTTAGGGTTAGGGGTAAGGGTTAGGGTTAAGGTTAGGGTTAGGGGTTAGGGTTAGGGTTAGGGTTAGTGTTAGGGTTAGGGTTAGGGTTAGGGTTTAGGGTTAGGGTTAGGGTTAGGGTTGGTGTTAGGGTTAGAGTTAGGGTTAGGGTTAGGTTTAGGGTTAGGGTTGGTGTTAGGTTTTGGGTTAGGGTTAGGGTTAGGGTTAGGGTTAGGTTTAGGGTTAGAGTTAGGGTTAGGGTTGGTGTTAGGTATAGGGTTAGGGTTAGGGTTAGGGTTGGTGTTAGAGTTAGGGTTAGGGTTAGGGTTAGTGTTAGGGTTAGGGTTAGGGTTAGGGTTAGGTTTCCCCAAGCACTACCCCTCGCCCTAGGCCTACGCCTAGCACTACCTCTGGTCCTACTTCTACCCCAGTCCCTACAGCTCCCCCTACCCATAGGCCCACCCCCATCTTTACCCCTAGCCACAGCTCCCACTCCTGGTCCTAGGCCTACTTCGAGGTTTACCCCGACACCCACCCCTTGCCCTTTGCCTACCCCAGCGCTAGGCCTACTGCTCCCACTAGCCCTACCTCGGGCCCTAGACCAACGCCCAGTGCTCACTCTAGTCCGAAGCCTAGCACTTGCCCGTCGCCAACCAGTACACCTTGCCCTACCAATAGCCAGAGCCCTAACCCGTGTTCTACGAAATCACCCTGGACCCACCATTAGCCACACCCTAATCCAGCCCTACATCCGTTCGGAGTCCTATGACTACCCGGAGCCATTTCGTGACACCTACCCCTAGTCCTCGGCCAACCCCTACCACTACCACTAG
>NW_027669052.1:535000-555000 GCF_964194185.1 Rhinolophus hipposideros
GGGTTGGTGTTAGGGTTAGGGTTAGGGTTAGGGTTGGTGATAGGGTTAGGGTTAGGGTTAGGATTAGGGTTAGGGTTGGTGTTAGGGTTAGGGTTAGGGTTAGGGTTAGGGTTGATGTTAGGGTTAGGGTTAGGGTTAGAGTTAGGGTTAGGGTTAGGGTTAGGGTTGGTGTTAGGGTTAGGGTTAGGGTTAGAATTAGGGTTAGGATTAGGGTTTAGGGTTAGGGTTAGGGTTAGGGTTAGGGTTGGTGTTAGGGTTAGGGTTAGGTTTAGGGTTAGGGTTGGTGATAGGGTTAAGGTTAGGGTTCGGGTTAGGGTTACGGTTAGGGTTGGTGTTAGGGTTAGGGTTAGGGTTAGGGTTAGGATTTGGGTTAGGGTTGGTGTTAGGGTTAGGGTTAGGGTTAGGGTTTGTTTAGGGTTAGGGTTAGGGTTAGGGTTGGTGTTAGGTATAGGTTTAGGGTTAGAGTTAGGGTTAGGGTTAGGGTTGGTGTTAGGGTTAGGGTTAGGGTTAGGGTTAGTGTTAGGGTTAGGGTTAGGGTTAGGATTAGGATTAGGGTTAGGGTTGGTGTTAGGGTTAGGGTTAGGTTTAGGGTTAGGGTTAGGGTTAGGGTTTGTGTTAGGCATAGGGTTAGGGTTAGGGTTAGGGTTAGGGTTGGTGTTAGGGTTAGGGTTAGGGTTTTGGTTAGGGTTGGTGTTAGGGTTAGGATTAGGGTTAGGATTAGGGTTAGAGTTGGTGTTAAGGTTAGGGTTAGGGTTAGGGTTAGGGTTGGTGTTAGGGTAAGGGTTAGGGTTAGGGTTAGGTTTAGGGTTAGGGTTAGGGTTGGTTAGGGTTAGGGATAGGGTTAGCGTTAGGGTTTGGGTTAGGATTAGGGTTAGGGTTGGTGTTAGGGTTAGGGTTAGGGTTAGGGTTAGGTTTAGGGTTAGGGTTGATGTTAGGGTTAGGGTTAGGGTTAGGGTTAGGGTTAGGGTTAGGATTAGGGTTAGTGTTAGGGTTAGGGTTTAGGGTTAGGGTTAGGGTTAGGGTTGGTGTTAGGGTTAGAGTTAGGGTTAGGGTTAGGTTTAGGGTTAGGGTTGGTGTTAGGTTTTGGGTTAGGGTTAGGGTTAGGGTTAGGGTTAGGTTTAGGGTTGGTGTTAGGGTTAGGGTTAGGGTTGGTGTTAGGGTTGGGGTTACGTTTAGGGTTAGGTTTAAGGTTAGGGTTAGGGGTAAGGGTTAGGGTTAGGGTTAGGTTTAGGGTTAGGGTTAGGGGTTAGGGTTAGGGTTAGGGTTAGTGTTAGGGTTAGGGTTAGGGTTTAGGGTTAGGGTTAGGGTTAGGGTTGGTGTTAGGGTTAGAGTTAGGGTTAGGGTTAGGTTTAGGGTTAGGGTTGGTGTTAGGTTTTGGGTTAGGGTTAGGGTTAGGGTTAGGGTTAGGTTTAGGGTTAGGGTTAGGGTTAGGGTTGGTGTTAGGTATAGGGTTAGGGTTAGGGTTAGGGTTAGGGTTGGTGTTAGAGTTAGGGTTAGGGTTAGGGTTAGTGTTAGGGTTAGGGTTAGGGTTAGGGTTAGGTTTCCCCAAGCACTACCCCTCGCCCTAGGCCTACGCCTAGCACTACCTCTGGTCCTACTTCTACCCCAGTCCCTACAGCTCCCCCTACCCATAGGCCACCCCCATCCCTACCCCTAGCCACAGCTCCCACTCCTGGTCCTAGGCCTACTTCGAGGTTTACCCCGACACCCACCCCTTGCCCTTTGCCTACCCCAGCGCTAGGCCTACTGCTCCCACTAGCCCTACCTAGGGCCCTAGACAAACGCCCAGTGCTCACTCTAGTCCGAAGCCTAGCACTTGCCCGTCGCCAACCGGTACACCTTGCCCTACCAATAGCCAGAGCCCTAACCCGTGTCCTACGAAATCACCCTGGACCCACCATTAGCCACACCCTAATCCAGCCCTACATCCGTTCGGAGTCCTATGACTACCCGGAGCCATTTCGTGACACCTACCCCTAGTCCTCGGCCAACCCCTACCACTACCACTAGTCCTAGGCTTAACATGAGCCCTAACCCTAACACTGCCCGTGGGCCTCTGCCAAACACTAGCCCTTCAACTAACCCTACCCCGAGCACTACCCCTCGCCCTAGGACTACGCCTAGCACTACCTCTGTTCCTACCACTACCCTGGCCCTACAGCTCCCCCTACCCATAGGCCCACCCTCAACCCTACCACTAGCCACAGCTCCCACTCCTGGCTCTAGGCCTACTCGAGGTTTACCTCGACACCCACCCCTTGCCCTATGCCTACCCTAGCGCTACGCCTACCGCTCTCACTAGCCCTAGCTTGGGCCCTAGACCAACGCCCATGCCTCCTTCTAGTCCGAGGCCTAGAACTTGCCCGTCGCTGACCAGTAAACTTTGCCCTTGTTAGGGTTAGGGTTAGGGTTAGGGTTAGGGTTAGGGTTAGGGTTAGGGTTAGGGTTAGGATTAGGGTTTAGGGTTAGGGTTAGGGTTAGGTTTGGTGTTAGGGTTAGGGTTAGGGTTAGGGTTAGGGTTGGTGTTAGGGTTAATGTTAGGGTTAGGGTTAGGGTTACGGTTAGGGTTGGTGTTAGGGTTAGGGTTAGGGTTAGGGTTAGGATTAGGGTTAGGGTTGGTGTTAGGGTTAGGGTTAGGGTTAGGGTTGGTGTTAGGGTTAGGGTTAGGGTTAGGGTTAGGGTTGGTGTTAGGTATAGGGTTAGGGTTAGGGTTAGGGTTAGGATTAGGGTTAGGGTTGGTGTTAGGGTTAGGGTTAGGGTTAGGGTTAGTGTTAGGGTTAGGGTTAGGGTTAGGATTAGGATTAGGGTTAGGGTTGGTGCTAGGGTTAGGGTTAGGTTTAGGGTTAGGGTTCGTGTTAGGCATAGGGTTAGGGTTAGGTTTAGGGTTAGGGTTAGGGTTGGTGTTAGGGTTAGGGTTAGGGTAAGGGTTAGGGTTGATGTTAGCTTTAGGGTTAGGTTTAGGATTAGGGTTAGGGTTGGTGTTAGGGTTAGGGTTAGGGTTAGGTTTAGGGTTGGTGTTAGGGTTAGGGTTAGGGTTAGGGTTAGGGTTAGGGTTAGGGTTAGGGTTGGTGTTAGGGTTAGGGTTAGGGTTAGGGTTAGGGTTGGTGTTAGGGTTAGGGTTAGGGTTAGGGTTAGGGTTGGTGTTAGGGTTAGGGTTTGGGTTAGGGTTAGGGTTGGTGTTACGTTTAGGGTTAGGGTTAGGTTTAGGGTTAGGGTTGGTGTTAGGGTTAGGGTTAGGGTTAGGGTTCGTGTTAGGCATAGGGTTAGGGTTAGTGTTAGGGTTAGGGTTACGGTTAGGGTTGGTGTTAGGGTTAGGGTTAGGGTTAGGGTTGGTGTTAGGGTTAGGATTAGGGTTAGGGTTGGTGTTAGGTATAGGGTTAGGTTTAGGTTTAGGGTTAGGGTTAGGGTTAGGGTTGGTGTTAGGGTTAGGGTTAGGGTTAGGGTTAGTGTTAGGGTTAGGGTTAGGGTTAGGATTAGGATTAGGGTTAGGGTTGGTGTTAGGGTTAGGGTTAGGTTTAGGGTTAGGGTTAGTGTTAGGGTTCGTGTTAGGCATAGGGTTAGGGTTAGGGTTAGGGTTAGGGTTAGGGTTGGTGTTAGGGTTAGGGTTAGGGTTTTGGTTAGGGTTGGTGTTAGGGTTAGGGTTAGTGTTAGGATTAGGGTTAGAGTTGGTGTTAAGGTTATGGTTAGGGTTAGGGTTAGGGTTGGTGTTAGGGTTAGGGTTAGGGTTAGGGTTAGGATTAGGGTTAGGGTTGGTGTTAGGGTTAGGGTTAGGGTTAGGGTTGGTGTTAGGGATAGGGTTAGGGTTAGGGTTAGGGTTAGGGTTGGTGTTAGAGTTAGGGTTAGGGTTAGGGTTAGTGTAAGGGTTAGGGTTAGGGTTAGGTTTAGGTTACCCCGAGCACTACCCCTCGCCCTAGGCCTACGCCTAGCACTACCTCTGGTCCTACCCCTACCCCAGTCCCTACAGCTTCCCCTACCCATAGGCCCACCCCCATCCCTACCCCTAGCCACAGCTCCCACTCCTGGTCCTAGGCCTACTTCGAGGTTTACCCCGACACCCACCCCTTGCCCTTTGCCTACCCCAGTGCTACGCCTACTGCTCCAACTAGCCCTACCTCGGGCCCTAGACCAACGCCCAGTGCTCACTCTAGTCCGAAGCCTAGCACTTGCCCGTCGCCAACCGGTACACCTTGCCCTACCAATAGCCAGAGCACTAACCCGTGTCCTACGAAATCACCCTGGACCCACCATTAGCCACACCCTAATCCAGCCCTACATCCGTTCGGAGTCCTATGACTACCCGGAGCCATTTCGTGACACCTACCCCTAGTCCTCGGCCAACCCCTACCACTACCACTAGTCCTAGGCTTAACATGAGCCCTAACCCTAACACTGCCCGTGGGCCTCTGCCAAACACTAGCCCTTCAACTAACCCTACCCCGAGCACTACCCCTCGCCCTAGGCCTACGCCTAGCACTACCTCTGTTCCTACCACTACCCTGGCCCTACAGCTCCCCCTACCCATAGGCCCACCCCCAACCCTACCACTAGCCACAGCTCCCACTCCTGGCTCTAGGCCTACTCGAGGTTTACCTCGACACCCACCCCTTGCCCTATGCCTACCCCAGCGCTACGCCTACCGCTCTCACTAGCCCTAGCTTGGGCCCTAGGCCAACGCCCATGCCTCCTTCTAGTCCGAGGCCTAGAACTTGCCCGTCGCTGACCAGTAAACCTTGCCCTTGTTAGGGTTAGGGTTAGGGTTAGGGTTAGGGTTAGGGTTAGATTTAGGGTTTAGGATTAGGGTTAGGGTTAGGGTTGGTGTTAGGGTTAGGGTTAGGGTTAGGGTTAGGGTTGGTGTTAGGGTTAATGTTAGGGTTAGTGTTAGGGTTACGGTTAGGGTTGGTGTTAGGGTTAGGGTTAGGGTTAGGGTTAGGATTAGGGTTAGGGTTGGTGTTAGGGTTAGGGTTAGGGTTGGTGTTAGGGTTATAGTTAGGGTTAGGGTTAGGGTTGCTGTTAGGTATAGGGTTAGGGTTAGGGTTAGGGTTAGGGTTAGGGTTGGTGTTAGGGTTAGGGTTAGGGTTAGGGTTAGTGTTAGGGTTAGGGTTAGGGTTAGGATTAGGATTAGGGTTAGGGTTGGTGTTAGGGTTAGGGTTAGGTTTAGGGTTAGGTTTAGGGTTAGGGTTCGTGTTAGGCATAGGGTTAGGGTTAGGGTTAGGGTTAGGGTTAGGGTTGGTGTTAGGGTTAGGGTTAGGGTTTTGGTTAGGGTTGGTGTTAAGGGTAGGGTTAGGGTTAGGATTAGGGTTAGAGTGGGTGTTAAGGTTAGGGTTAGGGTTAGGGTTGGTGTTAGGTTTAGGGTTAGGGTTAGGGTTAGGGTTAGGGTTAGGGTTGGTGTTAGGGTTAGGGTTAGGGTTAGGGTTGGTTTTAGGTATAGGGTTAGGGTTAGGGTTAGGGTTAGGATTAGGGTTGGTGTTAGAGTTAGGGTTAAGGTTAGGGTTAGTGTTAGGGTTAGGGTTAGGGTTAGGGTTAGGTTACCCCGACACTACCCGTCGCCCTAGGCCTACGCCTAGCACTACCTCTGGTCCTACCCCTACCCCAGTCCCTACAGCTCCCCCTACCCATAGGCCCACCCCCATCCCTACCCCTAGCCACAGCTCCCACTCCTGGTCCTAGGCCTACTACGAGGTTTACCCCGACACCCACCCCTTGCTTTTTGCCTACCACAGCGCTACGCCTACTGCTCCCACTAGCCCTACCTCGGGCCCTAGACCAACGCCCAGTGCTCACTCTAGTCGAAGCCTAGCACTTGCCCGTCGCCAACCGGTACACCTTGCCCTACCAATAGCCAGAGCACTAACCCGTGTCCTACGAAATCACCCTGGACCCACCATTAGCCACACCCTAATCCAGCCCTACATCCGTTCGGAGTCCTATGACTACCCGGAGCCATTTCGTGACACCTACCCCTAGTCCTCGGCCAACCCCTACCACTACCACTAGTCCTAGGCTTAACATGAGCCCTAACCCTAACACTGCCCGTGGGCCTCTGCCAAACACTAGCCCTTCAACTAACCCTACCCCGAGCACTACCCCTCGCCCTAGGCCTTCGCCTAGCACTACCTCTGTTCCTACCACTACCCTGGCCCTACAGCTCCCCCTACCCATAGGCCCACCCCCAACCCTACCACTAGCCACAGCTCCCACTCCTGGCTCTGGCCTACTCGAGGTTTACCTCGACACCCACCCCTTGCACTATGCCTACCCCAGCGCTATGCCTACCGCTCTCACTAGCCCTAGCTTGGGCCCTAGACCAACGCCCATGCCTCCTTCTAGTCCGAGGCCTAGAACTTGCCCGTCGCTGACCAGTAAACCTTGCCCTTGTTAAGGTTAGGGTTAGGGTTAGGGTTAGGGTTAGGGTTAGGATTAGGGTTTAGGGTTAGGGTTAGGGTTAGGGTTGGTGTTAGGGTTAGGGTTAGGGTTAGGGTTAGGGTTACGGTTAAAGTTGGTGTTAGGGTTAGGGTTAGGGTTAGGGTTAGGATTAGGGTTAGGGTTGGTGTTAGGGTTAGGGTTAGGGCTACGGTTGGTGTTAGGGTTGGTGTTAGGGTTAGGGTTAGGGTTAGGTTTAGGGTTGGTGTTAGGGTTAGGGTTAGGGTTAGGGTTAGGGTTAGGGTTAGGGTTGGTGTTAGGGTTAGGGTTAGGGTTAGGGTTAAAGTTGGTGTTAGGGTTAGGGTTTGGGTTAGGGTTAGGGTTCGTGTTACGTTTAGGGTTAGGGTTAGGGTTAGGGTTAGGGTTGGTGTTAGGGTTAGGGTTAGGGTTAGGGTTGGTGTTAGGGTTAGGGTTAGGGTTAGGGTTGGTTTTAGGTATAGGGTTAGGGTTAGGGTTAGGGTTAGGGTTGGTGTTAGGGTTAGGGTTAGGGTTAGGGTTAGTGTTAGGGTTAGGGTTAGGGTTAGGATTAGGATTAGGATTAGGGTTAGGGTTGGTGTTAGGGTTAGGGTTAGGTTTAGGGTTAGGGTTAGGGTTAGGGTTCGTGTTAGGCATAGGGTTAGGGTTAGGGTTAGGGTTAGGGTTAGGGTTGGTGTTAGAGTTAGGGTTAGGGTTTTGGTTAGGGTTGGTGTTAGGGTTAGGGTTAGGGTTAGGATTAGGTTTAGAGTTGGTTTTAAGTTTAGGGTTAGGGTTAGGGTTAGGGTTAGGGTTGGTGTTAGGGTTAGAGTTAGAGTTCGGGTTAAGGTTAGGGTTGGTGTTAGGGTTAGGGTTAGGGTTAGGGTTGGTGTTAGGTATAGGGTTAGGGTTAGGGTTAGGGTTAGGTTTAGGGTTGGTGTTAGAGTTAGGGTTAGGGTTAGGGTTAGGGTTGGTGTTAGGCATAGGTTTAGGGTTAGGGTTAGGGTTAGGGTTAGGGTTAGGGTTGGTGTTAGGGTTAGGGTTAGGGTTAGGGTTAGTGTTAGGGTTAGGGTTAGGGTTAGGATTAGGATTAGGGTTAGGTTTGGTGTTAGGGTTAGGGTTAGGTTTAGGGTTAGGGTTAGGGTTAGGGTTCGTGTTAGGCATAGGGTTAGGGTTAGGGTTAGGGTTAAGGTTAGGGTTGGTGTTAGAGTTAGGGTTAGGGTTTTGGTTAGGATTGGTGTTAGGGTTAGGGTTAGGGTTAGGATTAGGGTTAGAGTTGGTGTTAAGGTTAGGGTTAGGGTTAGGGTTAGGGTTGGTGTTAGGGTTAGGGTTAGGGTTAGGGTTAGGGTTAGGGTTAGGGTTGGTGTTAGGGTTAGGGTTAAGGTTAGGGTTGGTGTTAGAGTTAGGGTTAGGGTTAGGGTTAGTGTTAGGGTTAGGGTTAGGGTTAGGGTTAGGTTTCCCCAAGCACTACCCCTCGCCCTAGGCCTACGCCTAGCACTACCTCTGGTCCTACTTCTACCCCAGTCCCTACAGCTCCCCCTACCCATAGGCCCACCCCTATCCCTACCCCTAGCCACAGCTCCCACTCCTGGTCCTAGGCCTACTTCGAGGTTTACCCCGACACCCACCCCTTGCCCTTTGCCTACCCCAGCGCTAGGCCTACTGCTCCCACTAGCCCTACCTCGGGCCCTAGACCAACGCCCAGTGCTCACTCTAGTCCGAAGCCTAGCACTTGCCCGTCGCCAACCAGTACACCTTGCCCTACCAATAGCCAGAGCCCTAACCCGTGTCCTACGAAATCACCCTGGACCCACCATTAGCCACACCCTAATCCAGCCCTACATCCGTTCGGAGTCCTATGACTACCCGGAGCCATTTCGTGACACCTAACCCTAGTCCTCGGCCAACCCCTACCACTACCACTAGTCCTAGGCTTAACATGAGCCCTAACCCTAACACTGCCCGTGGGCCTCTGCCAAACACTAGCCCTTCAACTAACCCTACCCCGAGCACTACCCCTCGCCCTAGGCCTACGCCTAGCACTACCTCTGTTCATACCACTACCCTGGCCCTACAGCTCCCCCTACCCATAGGCCCACCCCCAACCCTACCACTAGCCACAGCTCCCACTCCTGGCTGTAGGCCTACTCGAGGTTTACCTCGACACCCACCCCTTGCCCTATGCCTACCCCAGCGCTACGCCTACCGCTCTCACTAGCCCTAGCTTGGGCCCTAGACCAACGCCCACGCCTCCTTCTAGTCCGAGGCCTAGAACTTGCCCGTCGCTGACCAGTAAACCTTGCCCTTGTTAGGGTTAGGGTTAGGGTTAGGGTTAGGGTTAGGGTTAGGATTAGGGTTTAGGGTTAGGGTTAGGGTTAGGGTTGGTGTTAGGGTTAGGGTTAGGGTTAGGGTTAGGGTTAGGGTTGGTGTTAGGGTTAATGTTAGGGTTAGGGTTAGGGTTACGGTTAGGGTTGGAGTTAGGGTTAGGGTTAGGGTTAGGGTTAGGATTAGGGTTAGGGTTGGTGTTAGGGTTAGGGTTAGGGTTAGGGTTGGTGTTAGGGTTAGGGTTAGGGTTAGGGTTAGGGTTGGTGTTAGGTATAGGGTTAGGGTTAGGGTTAGGGTTAGGATTACGGTTGGTGTTAGGGTTAGGGTTAGGGTTAGGGTTAGTGTTAGGGTTAGGGTTAGAGTTAGGATTAGGATTAGGGTTAGGGTTGGTGTTAGGGTTAGGGTTAGGTTTAGGGTTAGGGTTCGTGTTAGGCATAGGGTTAGGGTTAGGGTTAGGGTTAGGGTTGGTGTTAGGGTTAAGGTTAGGGTAAGGGTTAGGGTTGATGTTAGCTTTAGGGTTAGGGTTAGGATTAGGGTTAGGGTTGGTGTTAGGGTTAGGGTTAGGGTTAGGTTTAGGGTTGGTGTTAGGGTTAGGGTTAGGGTTAGGGTTAGGGTTAGGGTTAGGGTTGGTGTTAGGGTTAGGGTTAGGGTTAGGGTTAAAGTTGGTGTTAGGGTTAGGGTTTGGGTTAGGGTTAGGGTTCGTGTTACGTTTAGGGTTAGGGTTAGGGTTAGGGTTAGGGTTGGTGTTAGGGTTAGGGTTAGGGTTAGGGTTGGTGTTAGGGTTAGGGTTAGGGTTAGGGTTGGTGTTAGGTATAGGGTTAGGTTTAGGGTTAGGGTTAGGGTTGGTGTTAGGGTTAGGGTTAGGGTTAGGGTTAGTGTTAGGGTTAGGGTTAGGGTTAGGATTAGGATTAGGGTTAGGGTTGGTGTTAGGGTTAGGGTTAGGTTTAGGGTTAGGGTTAGGGTTAGGGTTCGTGTTAGGCATAGGGTTAGGGTTAGGGTTAGGGTTAGGGTTAGGGTTGGTGTTAGAGTTAGGGTTAGGGTTTTGGTTAGGGTTGGTGTTAGGGTTAGGGTTAGGGTTAGGATTAGGTTTAGAGTTGGTGTTAAGTTTAGGGTTAGGGTTAGGGTTAGGGTTGGTGTTAGGGTTAGAGTTAGGGTTCGGGAAGGGTTAGGGTTGGTGTTAGGGTTAGGGTTAGGGTTAGGGTTGGTGTTAGGTATAGGGTTAGGGTTAGGGTTAGGGTTAGGGTTAGGGTTAGGGTTGGTGTTAGAGTTAGGGTTAGGGTTAGGGTTAGGGTTAGGGTTGGTGTTAGGCATAGGTTTAGGGTTAGGGTTAGGGTTAGGGTTGGTGTTAGGGTTAGGGTTAGGGTTAGGGTTAGGGTTAGGGTTAGGGTTGGTGTTAGGGTTAGGGTTAAGGTTAGGGTTGGTGTTAGAGTTAGGGTTAAGGTTAGGGTTTGTGTTAGGGTTAGGGTTAGGGTTAGGGTTAGGTTACCCCAAGCACTACCCCTCGCCCTAGGCCTACGCCTAGCACTACCTCTGGTCCTACCCCTACCCCAGTCCCTACAGCTCCCCCTACCCATAGGCCCACCCCCATCCCTACCCCTAGCCACAGCTCCCACTCCTGGTCCTAGGCCTACTTCGAGGTTTACCCAGGACACCCACCCCTTGCCCTTTGCCTACCCCAGCGCTACGCCTACTGCTCCCACTAGCCCTACCTAGGGCCCTAGACAAACGCCCAGTGCTCACTCTAGTCCGAAGCCTAGCACTTGCCCGTCGCCAACCGGTACACCTTGCCCTACCAATAGCCAGAGCCCTAACCCGTGTCCTACGAAATCACCCTGGACCCACCATTAGCCACACCCTAATCCAGCCCTACATCCGTTCGGAGTCCTATGACTACCCGGAGCCATTTCGTGACACCTACCCCTAGTCCTCGGCCAACCCCTACCACTACCACTAGTCCTAGGCTTAACATGAGCCCTAACCCTAACACTGCCCGTGGGCCTCTGCCAAACACTAGCCCTTCAACTAACCCTACCCCAAGCACTACCCCTCGCCCTAGGACTACGCCTAGCACTACCTCTGTTCCTACCACTACCCTGGCCCTACAGCTCCCCCTACCCATAGGCCCACCCTCAACCCTACCACTAGCCACAGCTCCCACTCCTGGCTCTAGGCCTACTCGAGGTTTACCTCGACACCCACCCCTTGCCCTATGCCTACCCTAGCGCTACGCCTACCGCTCTCACTAGCCCTAGCTTGGGCCCTAGACCAACGCCCATGCCTCCTTCTAGTCCGAGGCCTAGAACTTGCCCGTCGCTGACCAGTAAACTTTGCCCTTGTTAGGGTTAGGGTTAGGGTTAGGGTTAGGGTTAGGGTTAGGGTTAGGGTTAGGGTTAGGATTAGGGTTTAGGGTTAGGGTTAGGGTTAGGTTTGGTGTTAGGGTTAGGGTTAGGGTTAGGGTTAGGGTTGGTGTTAGGGTTAATGTTAGGGTTAGGGTTAGGGTTACGGTTAGGGTTGGTGTTAGGGTTAGGGTTAGGGTTAGGGTTAGGATTAGGGTTAGGGTTGGTGTTAGGGTTAGGGTTAGGGTTAGGGTTGGTGTTAGGGTTAGGGTTAGGGTTAGGGTTAGGGTTGGTGTTAGGTATAGGGTTAGGGTTAGGGTTAGGGTTAGGATTAGGGTTAGGGTTGGTGTTAGGGTTAGGGTTAGGGTTAGGGTTAGTGTTAGGGTTAGGGTTAGGGTTAGGATTAGGATTAGGGTTAGGGTTGGTGCTAGGGTTAGGGTTAGGTTTAGGGTTAGGGTTCGTGTTAGGCATAGGGTTAGGGTTAGGTTTAGGGTTAGGGTTAGGGTTGGTGTTAGGGTTAGGGTTAGGGTAAGGGTTAGGGTTGATGTTAGCTTTAGGGTTAGGTTTAGGATTAGGGTTAGGGTTGGTGTTAGGGTTAGGGTTAGGGTTAGGTTTAGGGTTGGTGTTAGGGTTAGGGTTAGGGTTAGGGTTAGGGTTAGGGTTAGGGTTGGTGTTAGGGTTAGGGTTAGGGTTAGGGTTAGGGTTGGTGTTAGGGTTAGGGTTTGGGTTAGGGTTAGGGTTGGTGTTACGTTTAGGGTTAGGGTTAGGTTTAGGGTTAGGGTTGGTGTTAGGGTTAGGGTTAGGGTTAGGGTTCGTGTTAGGCATAGGGTTAGGGTTAGTGTTAGGGTTAGGGTTACGGTTAGGGTTGGTGTTAGGGTTAGGGTTAGGGTTAGGGTTGGTGTTAGGGTTAGGATTAGGGTTAGGGTTGGTGTTAGGTATAGGGTTAGGTTTAGGTTTAGGGTTAGGGTTAGGGTTAGGGTTGGTGTTAGGGTTAGGGTTAGGGTTAGGGTTAGTGTTAGGGTTAGGGTTAGGGTTAGGATTAGGATTAGGGTTAGGGTTGGTGTTAGGGTTAGGGTTAGGTTTAGGGTTAGGGTTAGGGTTAGGGTTAGGGTTAGGGTTGGTGTTAGGGTTAGGGTTAAGGTTAGGGTTGGTGTTAGAGTTAGGGTTAAGGTTAGGGTTTGTGTTAGGGTTAGGGTTAGGGTTAGGGTTAGGTTACCCCAAGCACTACCCCTCGCCCTAGGCCTACGCCTAGCACTACCTCTGGTCCTACTTCTACCCCAGTCCCTACAGCTCCCCCTACCCATAGGCCCACCCCCATCCCTACCCCTAGCCACAGCTCCCACTCCTGGTCCTAGGCCTACTTCGAGGTTTACCCAGGACACCCACCCCTTGCCCTTTGCCTACCCCAGCGCTACGCCTACTGCTCCCACTAGCCCTACCTAGGGCCCTAGACAAACGCCCAGTGCTCACTCTAGTCCGAAGCCTAGCACTTGCCCGTCGCCAACCGGTACACCTTGCCCTACCAATAGCCAGAGCCCTAACCCGTGTCCTACGAAATCACCCTGGACCCACCATTAGCCACACCCTAATCCAGCCCTACATCCGTTCGGAGTCCTATGACTACCCGGAGCCATTTCGTGACACCTACCCCTAGTCCTCGGCCAACCCCTACCACTACCACTAGTCCTAGGCTTAACATGAGCCCTAACCCTAACACTGCCCGTGGGCCTCTGCCAAACACTAGCCCTTCAACTAACCCTACCCCGAGCACTACCCCTCGCCCTAGGACTACGCCTAGCACTACCTCTGTTCCTACCACTACCCTGGCCCTACAGCTCCCCCTACCCATAGGCCCACCCTCAACCCTACCACTAGCCACAGCTCCCACTCCTGGCTCTAGGCCTACTCGAGGTTTACCTCGACACCCACCCCTTGCCCTATGCCTACCCTAGCGCTACGCCTACCGCTCTCACTAGCCCTAGCTTGGGCCCTAGACCAACGCCCATGCCTCCTTCTAGTCCGAGGCCTAGAACTTGCCCGTCGCTGACCAGTAAACTTTGCCCTTGTTAGGGTTAGGGTTAGGGTTAGGGTTAGGGTTAGGGTTAGGGTTAGGGTTAGGATTAGGGTTTAGGGTTAGGGTTAGGGTTAGGTTTGGTGTTAGGGTTAGGGTTAGGGTTAGGGTTAGGGTTGGTGTTAGGGTTAATGTTAGGGTTAGGGTTAGGGTTACGGTTAGGGTTGGTGTTAGGGTTAGGGTTAGGGTTAGGGTTAGGATTAGGGTTAGGGTTGGTGTTAGGGTTAGGGTTAGGGTTAGGGTTGGTGTTAGGGTTAGGGTTAGGGTTAGGGTTAGGGTTGGTGTTAGGTATAGGGTTAGGGTTAGGGTTAGGGTTAGGATTAGGGTTAGGGTTGGTGTTAGGGTTAGGGTTAGGGTTAGGGTTAGTGTTAGGGTTAGGGTTAGGGTTAGGATTAGGATTAGGGTTAGGGTTGGTGCTAGGGTTAGGGTTAGGTTTAGGGTTAGGGTTCGTGTTAGGCATAGGGTTAGGGTTAGGTTTAGGGTTAGGGTTAGGGTTGGTGTTAGGGTTAGGGTTAGGGTAAGGGTTAGGGTTGATGTTAGCTTTAGGGTTAGGTTTAGGATTAGGGTTAGGGTTGGTGTTAGGGTTAGGGTTAGGGTTAGGTTTAGGGTTGGTGTTAGGGTTAGGGTTAGGGTTAGGGTTAGGGTTAGGGTTAGGGTTGGTGTTAGGGTTAGGGTTAGGGTTAGGGTTAGGGTTGGTGTTAGGGTTAGGGTTTGGGTTAGGGTTAGGGTTGGTGTTACGTTTAGGGTTAGGGTTAGGTTTAGGGTTAGGGTTGGTGTTAGGGTTAGGGTTAGGGTTAGGGTTCGTGTTAGGCATAGGGTTAGGGTTAGTGTTAGGGTTAGGGTTACGGTTAGGGTTGGTGTTAGGGTTAGGGTTAGGGTTAGGGTTGGTGTTAGGGTTAGGATTAGGGTTAGGGTTGGTGTTAGGTATAGGGTTAGGTTTAGGTTTAGGGTTAGGGTTAGGGTTAGGGTTGGTGTTAGGGTTAGGGTTAGGGTTAGGGTTAGTGTTAGGGTTAGGGTTAGGGTTAGGATTAGGATTAGGGTTAGGGTTGGTGTTAGGGTTAGGGTTAGGTTTAGGGTTAGGGTTAGGGTTAGGGTTCGTGTTAGGCATAGGGTTAGGGTTAGGGTTAGGGTTAGGGTTAGGGTTGGTGTTAGGGTTAGGGTTAGGGTTTTGGTTAGGGTTGGTGTTAGGGTTAGGGTTAGTGTTAGGATTAGGGTTAGAGTTGGTGTTAAGGTTATGGTTAGGGTTAGGGTTAGGGTTGGTGTTAGGGTTAGGGTTAGGGTTAGGGTTAGGATTAGGGTTAGGGTTGGTGTTAGGGTTAGGGTTAGGGTTAGGGTTGGTGTTAGGGATAGGGTTAGGGTTAGGGTTAGGGTTGGTGTTAGAGTTAGGGTTAGGGTTAGGGTTAGTGTAAGGGTTAGGGTTAGGGTTAGGTTTAGGTTACCCCGAGCACTACCCCTCGCCCTAGGCCTACGCCTAGCACTACCTCTGGTCCTACCCCTACCCCAGTCCCTACAGCTTCCCCTACCCATAGGCCCACCCCCATCCCTACCCCTAGCCACAGCTCCCACTCCTGGTCCTAGGCCTACTTCGAGGTTTACCCCGACACCCACCCCTTGCCCTTTGCCTACCCCAGTGCTACGCCTACTGCTCCCACTAGCCTTACCTCGGGCCCTAGACCAACGCCCAGTGCTCACTCTAGTCCGAAGCCTAGCACTTGCCCGTCGCCAACCGGTACACCTTGCCCTACCAATAGCCAGAGCACTAACCCGTGTCCTACGAAATCACCCTGGACCCACCATTAGCCACACCCTAATCCAGCCCTACATCCGTTCGGAGTCCTATGACTACCCGGAGCCATTTCGTGACACCTACCCCTAGTCCTCGGCCAACCCCTACCACTACCACTAGTCCTAGGCTTAACATGAGCCCTAACCCTAACACTGCCCGTGGGCCTCTGCCAAACACTAGCCCTTCAACTAACCCTACCCCGAGCACTACCCCTCGCCCTAGGCCTACGCCTAGCACTACCTCTGTTCCTACCACTACCCTGGCCCTACAGCTCCCCCTACCCATAGGCCCACCCCCAACCCTACCACTAGCCACAGCTCCCACTCCTGGCTCTAGGCCTACTCGAGGTTTACCTCGACACCCACCCCTTGCCCTATGCCTACCCCAGCGCTACGCCTACCGCTCTCACTAGCCCTAGCTTGGGCCCTAGGCCAACGCCCATGCCTCCTTCTAGTCCGAGGCCTAGAACTTGCCCGTCGCTGACCAGTAAACCTTGCCCTTGTTAGGGTTAGGGTTAGGGTTAGGGTTAGGGTTAGGGTTAGATTTAGGGTTTAGGATTAGGGTTAGGGTTAGGGTTGGTGTTAGGGTTAGGGTTAGGGTTAGGGTTAGGGTTGGTGTTAGGGTTAATGTTAGGGTTAGTGTTAGGGTTACGGTTAGGGTTGGTGTTAGGGTTAGGGTTAGGGTTAGGATTAGGGTTAGGGTTGGTGTTAGGGTTAGGGTTAGGGTTGGTGTTAGGGTTATAGTTAGGGTTAGGGTTAGGGTTGCTGTTAGGTATAGGGTTAGGGTTAGGGTTAGGGTTAGGGTTAGGGTTGGTGTTAGGGTTAGGGTTAGGGTTAGGGTTAGTGTTAGGGTTAGGGTTAGGGTTAGGATTAGGATTAGGGTTAGGGTTGGTGTTAGGGTTAGGGTTAGGTTTAGGGTTAGGTTTAGGGTTAGGGTTCGTGTTAGGCATAGGGTTAGGGTTAGGGTTAGGGTTAGGGTTAGGGTTGGTGTTAGGGTTAGGGTTAGGGTTTTGGTTAGGGTTGGTGTTAAGGTTAGGGTTAGGGTTAGGATTAGGGTTAGAGTGGGTGTTAAGGTTAGGGTTAGGGTTAGGGTTGGTGTTAGGTTTAGGGTTAGGGTTAGGGTTAGGGTTGGTGTTAGGGTTAGGGTTAGGGTTAGGGTTGGTTTTAGGTATAGGGTTAGGGTTAGGGTTAGGGTTAGGATTAGGGTTGGTGTTAGAGTTAGGGTTAAGGTTAGGGTTAGTGTTAGGGTTAGGGTTAGGGTTAGGGTTAGGTTACCCCGACACTACCCCTCGCCCTAGGCCTACGCCTAGCACTACCTCTGGTCCTACCCCTACCCCAGTCCCTACAGCTCCCCCTACCCATAGGCCCACCCCCATCCCTACCCCTAGCCACAGCTCCCACTCCTGGTCCTAGGCCTACTACGAGGTTTACCCCGACACCCACCCCTTGCTTTTTGCCTACCACAGCGCTACGCCTACTGCTCCCACTAGCCCTACCTCGGGCCCTAGACCAACGCCCAGTGCTCACTCTAGTCGAAGCCTAGCACTTGCCCGTCGCCAACTGGTACACCTTGCCCTACCAATAGCCAGAGCACTAACCCGTGTCCTACGAAATCACCCTGGACCCACCATTAGCCACACCCTAATCCAGCCCTACATCCGTTCGGAGTCCTATGACTACCCGGAGCCATTTCGTGACACCTACCCCTAGTCCTCGGCCAACCCCTACCACTACCACTAGTCCTAGGCTTAACATGAGCCCTAACCCTAACACTGCCCGTGGGCCTCTGCCAAACACTAGCCCTTCAACTAACCCTACCCCGAGCACTACCCCTCGCCCTAGGCCTTCGCCTAGCACTACCTCTGTTCCTACCACTACCCTGGCCCTACAGCTCCCCCTACCCATAGGCCCACCCCCAACCCTACCACTAGCCACAGCTCCCACTCCTGGCTCTGGCCTACTCGAGGTTTACCTCGACACCCACCCCTTGCACTATGCCTACCCCAGCGCTATGCCTACCGCTCTCACTAGCCCTAGCTTGGGCCCTAGACCAACGCCCATGCCTCCTTCTAGTCCGAGGCCTAGAACTTGCCCGTCGCTGACCAGTAAACCTTGCCCTTGTTAAGGTTAGGGTTAGGGTTAGGGTTAGGGTTAGGGTTAGGGTTAGGATTAGGGTTTAGGGTTAGGGTTAGGGTTAGGGTTGGTGTTAGGGTTAGGGTTAGGGTTAGGGTTAGGGTTACGGTTAAAGTTGGTGTTAGGGTTAGGGTTAGGGTTAGGGTTAGGATTAGGGTTAGGGTTGGTGTTAGGGTTAGGGTTAGGGCTACGGTTGGTGTTAGGGTTGGGGTTAGGGTTAGGGTTAGGGTTGGTGTTAGGTATAGGTTTAGGGTTAGGGTTATGGTTAGGGTTAGGGTTGGTGTTAGGGTTAGGGTTAGGGTTAGGGTTAGTGTTAGGGTTAGGGTTAGGGTTAGGATTAGGATTAGGGTTAGGGTTCGTGTTAGGCATAGGGTTAGGGTTAGGGTTAGGGTTAGGGTTAGTGTTGGTGTTAGGGTTAGGGTTAGGGTTTTGGTTAGGGTTGGTGTTAGTGTTAGGGTTAGGGTTAGGATTAGGGTTAGAGTTGGTGTTAAGGTTAGGGTTAGGGTTAGGGTTAGGGTTGGTGTTAGGGTTAGGGTTAGGGTTACGGTTAGGGTTCGTGTTAGGGTTAGGGTTAGGGTTAGGGTTAGGGTTAGGGTTAGGGTTGGTGTTAGGTATAGGTTTAGCATTAGGGTTAGGGTTAGGGTTAGGGTTGGTGTTAGGGTTAGGGTTAGGGTTAGGGTTAGTGTTAGGGTTAGGGTTAGGGTTAGGGTTAGGTTTAGGATTAGGGTTAGGGTTGGTGTTAGGGTTAGAGTTAGATTCAGGGTTAGGGTTAGGGTTAGGGTTCGTGTTAGGCATAGGTTTAGGTTAGGGTTAGGGTTAGGGTTAGGGTTGGTGTTAGGGTTAGGGTTAGGGTTTTGGTTAGGGTTGGTGTTAGGGTTAGGGTTAGGGTTAAGATTAGGGTTAGAGTTGGTGTTAAGGTTAGGGTTACGGTTAGGGTTAGGGTTGGTGTTAGGGTTAGGGTTAGGGTTACGGTTAGGGTTGGTGTTAGGGTTAGGGTTAGGGTTAGGGTTAGGATTAGGGTTAGTGTTGGTGTTAGGGTTAGGGTTAGGGTTAGGGTTGGTGTTAGGGTTAGGGTTAGGGTTAGGGTTAGAGTTGGTGTTAGGTATAGGGTTAGAGTTAGGTTTAGGGTTAGGGTTAGGGTTGGTGTTAGGGTTAGGGTTAGGGTTAGGGTTTGTGTTAGGGTTAGGGTTAGGGTTAGGATTAGAATTAGGGTTAGGGTTGGTGTTAGGGTTAGGGTTAGGTTTAGGGTTAGGGTTCATGTTAGGCATAGGGTTAGGGTTAGGGTTAGGGTTAGGGTTAGGGTTGGTGTTAGGGTTAGGGTTAGGGTTAGGGTTAGGGTTAGGGTTAGGTTTGGTGTTAGGGTTAGGGTTAGGGTTAGGGTTAGGGTTGGTTTTAGGGTTAGAGTTAGGGTTAGTGTTAGGGTTAGGGTTAGGGTTAGGGTTGGTGTTAGGGTTAGGGTTAGGGTTAGGGTTAGGGTTGGTGTTAGGGTTAGGGTTTGGGTTAGGGTTAGGGTTGGTGTTACGTTTAGGGTTAGGGTTAGGGTTAGGTTTAGGGTTGGTGTTAGGGTTAGGGTTAGGGTTAGGGTTAGGGTTCGTGTTAGGCATAGGGTTAGGGTTAGGGTTAGAATTAGGGTTACGGTTAGGGTTGGTGTTAGGGTTAGGGTTAGGGTTAGGGTTAGGATTAGGGTTAGGGTTGGTGTTAGGGTTAGGGTTAGGGTTAGGGTTGGTGTTAGGGTTAGGGTTAGGGTTAGTGTTAGGGTTGGTGTTAGGTATAGGGTTAGGGTTAGGGTTAGGGTTAGGGTTAGGGTTGGTGTTAGGGTTAGGGTTAGGGTTAGGGTTAGTGTTACGGTTAGGGTTAGGGTTAGGATTAGGATTAGGGTTAGGGTTGGTGTTAGGGTTAGGGTTGGTGTTAGGGTTAGGGTTAGGGTTAGGGTTAGAGTTCGTGTTAGGCATAGGGTTAGGGTTAGGGTTAGGGTTAGGGTTAGGGTTGGTGTTAGGGTTAGGGTTAGGGTTTTGGTTAGGGTTGGTGTTAGGGTTAGGGTTAGGGTTAGGATTAGGGTTAGAGTTGGTGTTAAGTTTAGGGTTAGGGTTAGGGTTAGGTTAGGTGTTAGGGTTAGGGTTAGGGTTAGGGTTAGGGTTAGGATTAGGGTTGGTGTTAGGGTTAGTGTTAGGGTTAGGGTTCGTGTTAGGCATAGGGTTAGGGTTAGGGTTAGGGTTAGGGTTAGGGTTGGTGTTAGGGTTAGGGTTAGGGTTTTGGTTAGGGTTGGTGTTAGGGTTAGGGTTAGGGTTAGGATTAGGGTTAGAGTTGGTGTTAAGGTTAGGGTTAGGGTTAGGGTTAGGGTTGGTGTTAGTGTTAGGGTTAGGGTTACGGTAAGGGTTGGTGTTAGGGTTAGGGTTAGGGTTAGGGTTAGGATTAGGGTTAGGGTTGGTGTTAGGGTTAGGGTTAGGGTCAGGGTTGGTGTTAGGGTTAGGGTTAGGGTTAGGGTTAGGGTTGGTGTTAGGTATAGGGTTAGGGTTAGGGTTAGGGTTAGGGTTGGTGTTAGAGTTAGGGTTAGGGTTAGGGTTAGTGTTAGGGTTAGGGTTAGGGTTAGGGTTAGGTTACCCCGAGCACTACCCCTCGCCCTAGGCCTACGCCTAGCACTACCTCTGGTCCTACCCCTACCCCAGTCCCTACAGCTCCCCCTACCCATAGGCCCACCCCCATCCCTACCCCTAGCCACAGCTCCCACTCCTGGTCCTAGGCCTACTTCGAGGTTTACCCCGACACCCACCTTTTGCCCTTTGCCTACCCCAGCACTACGCCTACCGCTCCCACTAGCCCTACTTCGGGCCCTAGACCAACGCCCAGTGCTCACTCTAGTCCGAAGCCTAGCACTTGCCCGTCGTCAACCGGTACACCTTGCCCTACCAATAGCCAGAGCCCTGACCCGTGTCCTACGAAATCACCCTGGACCCACCATTAGCCACACCCTAATCTAG
>NW_027669052.1:560000-562500 GCF_964194185.1 Rhinolophus hipposideros
TTAGCCACACCCTAATCTAGCCCTACATCCGTTCGGAGTCCTAAAACCACCCGGAGCCATTTCGTGACACCTACCCCTAGTCCTCGGCCAACCCCTACCACTACCACTAGTCCTAGGCTTAACATGAGCCCTAACCCTAACACTGCCCGTGGCCCTCTGCCAAACACTAGCCCTTCAACTAACCCTACCCCGAGCACTACCCCTCGCCCTAGGCCTACGCCTAGCACTACCTCTGTTCCTACCACTACCCTGGCCCTACAGCTCCCCCTACCCATAGGCCCACCCCCAACCCTACCACTAGCCACAGCTCCCACTCCTGGCTCTAGGCCTACTCGAGGTTTACCTCGACACCCACCCCTTGCCCTATGCCTACCCCAGCGCTACGCCTACCGCTCTCACTAGCCCTAGCTCGGGCCCTAGACCAACGCCCATGCCTCCTTCTAGTCCGAGGCCTAGAACTTGCCCGTCGCTGACCAGTAAACCTTGCCCTTGTTAGGGTTAGGGTTAGGGTTAGGGTAGGGTTAGGGTTAGGATTAGGGTTTAGGGTTAGGGTTAGGGTTAGGGTTGGTGTTAGGGTTAGGGTTAGGGTTAGGGTTAGGGTTGGTGTTAGGGTTAGGGTTAGGGTTAGGGTTAGGGTTACGGTTAGGGTTGGTGTTAGGGTTAGGGTTAGGGTTAGGGTTAGGATTAGGGTTAGGGTTGGTGTTAGGGTTAGGGTTAGGGTTAGGGTTAGGGTTAGGGTTCGTGTTAGGCATAGGGTTAGGGTTAGGGTTAGGGTTAGGGTTACGGTTAGGGTTGGTGTTAGGGTTAGGGTTAGGGTTAGGGTTGGTGTTAGGGTTAGGGTTAGGGTTAGGGTTAGGGTTGGTGTTAGGTATAGGGTTAGGGTTAGGGTTAGGGTTAGGGTTGTTGTTAGGGTTAGGGTTAGGGTTAGGGTTAGTGTTAGGGTTAGAGTTAGGGTTAGGATTAGGATTAGGGTTAGGGTTGGTGTTAGGGTTAGGGTTAGGTTTAGGGTTAGGGTTAGGGTTAGGGTTCGTGTTAGGCATAGGGTTAGGGTTAGGGTTCGTGTTAGGGTTAGGGTTGGTGTTAGGGTTAGGGTTAGGGTTTTGGTTAGGGTTGGTTTTAGGGCTAGGGTTAGGGTTAGGATTAGGGTTAGAGTTGGTGTTAAGGTTAGGGTTAGGGTTAGGGTTAGGGTTGGTGTTAGGGTTAGGGTTAGGGTTGGTGTTAGGGTTAGGGTTTGGGTTAGGGTTAGGGTTGGTGTTACGTTTAGGGTTAGGGTTAGGGTTAGGGTTGGTGTTAGGGTTAGGGTTAGGGTTAGGGTTCGTGTTAGGCATAGGGTTAGGGTTAGGGTTAGGGTTAGGGTTACGGTTAGGGTTGGTGTTAGGGTTAGGGTTAGGATTAGGGTTAAAATTAGGGTTAGGGTTGGTGTTAGGGTTAGGGTTAGGGTTAGGGTTGGTGTTAGGGTTAGGGTTAGGGTTAGGGTTAGGGTTGGTGTTAGGTATAGGGTTAGGGTTAGGGTTAGGGTTAGGGTTAGGGTTAGGGTTGTTGTTAGGGTTAGGGTTAGGGTTAGGGTTAGTGTTAGGGTTAGAGTTAGGGTTAGGATTAGGATTAGGGTTAGGGTTGGTGTTAGGGTTAGGGTTAGGTTTAGGGTTAGGGTTAGGGTTAGGGTTCGTGTTAGGCATAGGGTTAGGGTTAGGGTTCGTGTTAGGGTTAGGGTTGGTGTTAGGGTTAGGGTTAGGGTTTTTGTTAGGGTTGGTTTTAGGGCTAGGGTTAGGGTTAGGATTAGGGTTAGAGTTGGTGTTAAGGTTAGGGTTAGGGTTAGGGTTAGGGTTGGTGTTAGGGTTAGGGTTAGGGTTAGGGTTAGGGTTGGTGTTAGGGTTAGGGTTAGGGTTAGGGTTAGGGTTGGTGTTAGGGTTAGGGTTAGGGTTAGGGTTAGGGTTCGTGTTAGGCATAGGGTTAGGGTTAGGGTTAGGGTTAGGGTTACGGTTAGGGTTGGTGTTAGGGTTAGGGTTAGGATTAGGGTTAAAATTAGGGTTAGGGTTGGTGTTAGGGTTAGGGTTAGGGTTAGGGTTGGTGTTAGGGTTAGGGTTAGGGTTAGGGTTAGGGTTGGTGATAGGTATAGGGTTAGGGTTAGGGTTAGGGTTAGGGTTGTTGTTAGGGTTAGGGTTAGGGTTAGGGTTAGTGTTAGGGTTAGAGTTAGGGTTAGGATTAGGATTAGGGTTAGGGTTGGTGTTAGGGTTAGGGTTAGGTTTAGGGTTAGGGTTAGGGTTAGGGTTCGTGTTAGGCATAGGGTTAGGGTTAGGGTTCGTGTTAGGGTTAGGGTTGGTGTTAGGGTTAGGGTTAGGGTTTTGGTTAGGGTTGGTTTTAGGGCTAGGGTTAGGGTTAGGATTAGGGTTAGAGTTGGTGTTAAGGTTAGGGTTAGGGTTAGGGTTAGGGTTGGTGTTAGGGTTAGGGTTAGGGTTAGGGTTAGGGTTGGTGTTAGGGTTAGGGTTTGGGTTAGGGTTAG
>NW_027669052.1:567500-572500 GCF_964194185.1 Rhinolophus hipposideros
AGGGTTAGGGTAAGGGTTAGGGTTGGTGTTAGGTATAGGTTTAGGGTTAGGGTTAGGGTTAGGGTTAGGGTTGGTGTTAGGGTTAGGGTTAGGGTTAGGGTTAGTGTTAGGGTTAGGGTTAGGGTTAGGATTAGGATTAGGGTTAGGGTTCGTGTTAGGCATAGGGTTAGGGTTAGGGTTAGGGTTAGGGTTAGGGTTGGTGTTAGGGTTAGGGTTAGGATTTTGGTTAGGGTTGGTGTTAGGGTTAGGGTTAGGGTTAGGATTAGGGTTAGAGTTGGTGTTAAGTTTAGGGTTAGGGTTAGGGTTAGGGTTGGTGTTAGGGTTAGGGTTAGGGTTACGGTTAGGTTTGGTGTTAGGGTTAGGGTTAGGGTTAGGGTTAGGATTAGGGTTAGGGTTGGTGTTAGGATTAGGGTTAGGGTTAGGGTTGGTGTTAGGGTTAGGTTTAGGGTTAAGGTTAGGGTTGGTGTTAGGTATAGGTTTAGGGTTAGGGTTAGGGTTAGGGTTAGGGTTGGTGTTAGGGTTAGGGTTAGGGTTAGGGTTAGTGTTAGGGTTAGGGTTAGGGTTAGGATTAGGATTAGGGTTAGGGTTGGTGTTAGGGTTAGGGTTAGGTTTAGGGTTAGGGTTAGGGTTAGGGTTCGTGTTAGGCATAGGGTTAGGGTTAGGGTTAGGGTTAGGGTTAGGGTTAGGGTTGGTGTTAGGGTTAGGGTTAGGGTTTTGGTTAGGGTTGGTGTTAGGGTTAGGGTTAGGGTTAGGATTAGGGTTAGAGTTGGTGTTAAGGTTAGGGTTAGGGTTAGGGTTAGGGTTGGTGTCAGGGTTAGGGTTAGGGTTAGGGTTAGGGTTGGTTTTAGGGTTAGGGTTAGGGTTAGGGTTAGGGTTAGGGTTGGGTTAGGGTTAGGGTTAGGGTTTTGGTTAGGGTTGGTGTTAGGGTTAGGGTTAGGGTTAGGATTAGGGTTAGAGTTGGTGTTAAGGTTAGGGTTAGGATTAGGGTTAGTGTTGGTGTTAGGGTTAGGGTTAGGGTTAGGGTTAGGGTTCGTGTTAGGGTTAGGGTTAGGGTTAGGGTTAGGGTTAGGGTTGGTGTTAGGGTTAGGGTTAGGGTTAGGGTTGGTGTTAGGGTTAGGGTTAGGGTTAGAGTTAGGGTTAGGGTTAGGGTTAGGGTTGGTGTTAGGGTTAGGGTTAGGGTTAGGGTTAGGGTTGTTGTTAGGGTTAGGGTTTGGGTTAGGGTTAGGGTTGGTGTTACGTTTAGGGTTAGGGTTAGGGTTAGGGTTAGGGTTGGTGTTAGGGTTAGGGTTAGGGTTAGGGTTAGGGTTCGTGTTAGGCATAGGGTTAGGGTTAGGGTTAGGGTTAGGGTTACGGTTAGGGTTGGTGTTAGGGTTAGGGTTAGGGTTAGGGTTAGGATTAGGGTTAGGGTTGGTGTTAGGGTTAGGGTTGGTGTTAGGGTTAGGGTTAGGGTTAGGGTTAGGGTTCGTGTTAGGCATAGGGTTAGGGTTAGGGTTAGGGTTAGGGTTAGCGTTGGTGTTAGGGTTAGGGTTAGGGTTTTGGTTAGGGTTGGTGTTAGGGTTAGGGTTAGGGTTAGGATTAAGGTTAGAGTTGGTGTTAAGGTTAGGGTTAGGGTTAGGGTTAGGGTTTGTGTTAGGGTTAGGGTTAGGGTTAGGGTTAGGGTTGGTGTTAGGGTTAGGGTTAGGGTTAGGGTTCGTGTTAGGCATAGGGTTAGGGTTAGGGTTAGGGTTAGGGTTGGTGTTAGGGTTCGGGTTAGGGTTTTGGTTAGGGTTGGTGTTAGGGTTAGGGTTAGGGTTAGGATTAGGGTTAGAGTTGGTGTTAAGGTTAGGGTTATGGTTAGGGTTAGGGTTGGTGTTAGGGTTAGGGTTAGGGTTACGGTTAGGGTTGGTGTTAGGGTTAGGGTTAGGGTTAGGGTTAGGATTAGGGTTAGGGTTGGTGTTAGGGTTAGGGTTAGTGTCAGGGTTGGTGTTAGGGTTAGGGTTAGGGTTAGGGTTAGGTTGGTGTTAGGTATACGGTTAGGGTTAGGGTTAGGGTTAGGTTTAGGGTTGGTGTTAGAGTTAGGGTTAGGGTTAGGGTTAGTGTTAGGGTTAGGGTTAGGGTTAGGGTTAGGTTACCCCGAGCACTACCCCTCGCCCTAGGCCTACGCCTAGCACTACCTCTGGTCCTACCCCTACCCCAGTCCCTACAGCTCCCCCTACCCATAGGCCCACCCCCATCCCTACCCCTAGCCACAGCTCCCACTCCTGGTCCTAGGACTACTTCGAGGTTTACCCCGACACCCACCCCTTGCCCTTTGCCTACACCAGCGCTACGCCTACCGCTCCCACTAGCCCTACCTCGGGCCCTAGACCAACGCCCAGTGCTCACTCTAGTCCGAAGTCTAGCACTTGCCCGTCGTCAACCGGTACACCTTGCCCTACCAATAGCCAGAGCACTAACCCGTGTCCTACGAAATCACCCTGGACCCACCATTAGCCACACCCTAATCCAGCCCTACATCCGTTCGGAGTCCTAAAACTACCCGGAGCCATTTCGTGACACCTACCCCTAGTCCTCGGCCAACCCCTACCACTACCACTAGTCCTAGGCTTAACATGAGCCCTAACCCTAACACTGCCCGTGGGCCTCTGCCAAACACTAGCCCTTCAACTAACCCTACCCCGAGCACTACCCCTCGCCCTAGGCCTACGCCTAGCACTACCTCTGTTCCTACCACTACCCTGGCCCTACAGCTCCCCCTACCCATAGGCCCACCCCCAACCCTACCACTAGCCACAGCTCCCACTCCTGGCTCTAGGCCTACTCGAGGTTTACCTCGACACCCACCCCTTGCCCTATGCCTACCCCAGCGCTACGCCTACCGCTCTCACTAGCCCTAGCTCGGGCCCTAGACCAACGCCCATGCCTCCTTCTAGTCCAAGGCCTAGAACTTGCCCGTCGCTGACCAGTAAACCTTGCCCTTGTTAGGGTTAGAATTAGGGTTAGGGTTAGGGTTAGGGTTAGGATTAGGGTTTAGGGTTAGGGTTAGGGTTAGTGTTGGTGTTAGGGTTAGGGTTAGGGTTAGGTTTAGGGTTGGTGTTAGGGTTAGGGTTAGGGTTAGGGTTAGGATTAGGGTTAGGGTTGGTGTTAGGGTTAGGGTTAGGGTTAGGGTTGGTGTTAGGGTTAGGGTTAGGGTTAGGGTTAGGGTTGGTGTTAGGTATAGGTTTAGGGTTAGGGTTAGGGTTAGGGTTAGGATTAGGATTAGGGTTAGGGTTGGTGTTAGGGTTAGGGTTAGGTTTAGGGTTAGGGTTAGGGTTAGGGTTCGTGTTAGGCATAGGGTTAGGGTTAGGGTTAGGGTTACGGTTAGGGTTGGTGTTAGGGTTACGGTTAGGGTTAGGGTTAGGATTAGGGTTAGGGTTGGTGTTAGGGTTAGGGTTAGGTTTAGGGTTGGTGTTAGGGTTAGGGTTAGGGTTAGGGTTAGGGTTGGTGTTAGGTATAGGGTTAGGGTTAGGGTTAGGGTTAGGGTTAGGGTTGGTGTTAGGGTTAGGGTTAGGGTTAGGGTTAGTGTTAGGGTTAGGGTTAGGGTTAGGATTAGGATTAGGGTTAGGGTTGGTGTTAGGGTTAGGGTTAGGTTTAGGGTTAGGGTTAGGGTTAGGGTTCGTGTTAGGCATAGGGTTAGGGTTAGGGTTAGGGTTAGGGTTAGGGTTGGTGTTAGGGTTAGGGTTAGGGTTTTGGTTAGGGTTGGTGTTAGGGTTAGGGTTAGGGTTAGGATTAGGGTTAGAGTTGGTGTTAAGGTTAGGGTTAGGGTTAGGGTTAGGGTTGGTGTTAGGGTTAGGATTAGGGTTAGGGTTTGGGTTGGTGTTAGGTTTAGGGTTAGGGTTAGGGTTAGGGTTAGGGTTAGGGTTGGTGTTACGTTTAGGGTTAGGGTTAGGGTTAGGGTTAGGGTTGGTGTTAGGGTTAGGGTTAGGGTTAGGGTTCGTGTTAGGCATAGGGTTAGGGTTAGGGTTAGGGTTAGGGTTACGGTTAGGGTTGGTGTTAGGGTTAGGGTTAGGGTGAGGGTTAGGATTAGGGTTAGGGTTGGTGTTAGGGTTAGGGTTAGGGTTAGGGTTGGTGTTAGGGTTAGGGTTAGGGTTAGGGTTAGGGTTGGTGTTAGGTATAGGGTTAGGGTTAGGGTTAGGGTTAGGGTTAGGGTTGGTGTTAGGGTTAGGGTTAGGGTTAGGGTTAGTGTTAGGGTTAGGGTTAGGGTTAGGATTAGGATTTGGGTTAGGGTTGGTGTTAGGTTTAGGGTTAGGTTTAGGGTTAGGGTTAGGGTTAGGGTTCGTGTTAGGCATAGGGTTAGGGTTAGGGTTAGAGTTAGGGTTAGGGTTCGTGTTAGGCATAGGGTTAGGGTTAGGGTTAGGGTTAGGGTTAGGGTTGGTGTTAGGGTTAGGGTTAGGGTTTTGGTTAGGGTTGGTGTTAGGGTTAGGGTTAGGGTTAGGATTAGGGTTAGAGTTGGTGTTAAGGTTAGGGTTACGGTTAGGGTTAGGGTTGGTGTTAGGGTTAGGGTTAGGGTTAGGGTTAGGGTTAGGGTTGGTGTTAGGGTTAGGGTTACGGTTAGGGTTAGTGTTAGGGTTAGGGTTAGGGTTAGGGTTAGGTTACCCCGAGCACTACCCCTCGCCCTAGGCCTACGCCTAGCACTACCTCTGGTCCTACCCCTACCCCAGTCCCTACAGCTCCCCCTACCCATAGGCCCACCCCCATCCTTACCCCTAGCCACAGCTCCCACTCCTGGTCCTAGGCCTACTTCGAGGTTTACCCCGATACCCACCCCTTGCCCTTTGCCTACCCCAGCGCTACGCCTACCGCTCCCACTAGCCCTACCTCGGGCCCTAGACCAACGGCCAGTGCTCACTCTAGTCCGAAGCCTAGCACTTGCCTGTCGCCAACCGGTACACCTTGCCCTACCAATAGCCAGAGCACTAACCCGTGTCCTACGAAATCACCCTGGACCCACCATTAGCCACACCCTAATCCAGCCCTACATC
>NW_027669052.1:575000-577500 GCF_964194185.1 Rhinolophus hipposideros
GGGTTAGGGTTGGTGTTACGTTTAGGGTTAGGGTTAGGGTTAGGGTTAGGGTTGGTGTTAGGGTTAGGGTTAGGGTTAGGGTTAGGGTTCGTGTTAGGCATAGGGTTAGGGTTAGGGTTAGGGTTAGGGTTACGGTTAGGATTAGGGTTAGGGTTGGTGTTAGGGTTAGGGTTAGGGTTGGTGTTAGGGTTAGGGTTAGGGTTAGGGTTACGGTTGGTGTTAGGTATAGGGTTAGGGTTAGGGTTAGGGTTAGGGTTAGGGTTGGTGTTAGGGTTAGGGTTAGGGTTAGGGTTAGTGTTAGGGTTAGGGTTAGGGTTAGGATTAGGATTAGGGTAAGGGTTGGTGTTAGGGTTAGGGTTAGGTTTAGGGTTAGGGTTAGGGTTAGGGTTCGTGTTAGGCATAGGGTTAGGGTTAGGGTTAGGGTTAGGGTTAGGGTTATGTTTGGTGTTAGGGTTAGGGTTAGGGTTTTGGTTAGGGTTGGTGTTAGGGTTAGGGTTAGGATTAGGTTTAGAGTTGGTGTTAAGGTTAGGGTTAGGGTTAGGGTTAGGGTTGGTGTTAGGTTTAGGGTTAGGGTTAGGGTTAGGGTTGGTGTTAGGTTTAGGGTTAGGGTTAGGGTTAGGGTTGGTGTTACGTTTAGGGTTAGGGTTAGGGTTAGGGTTAGGGTTGGTGTTAGGGTTAGGGTTAGAGTTATGGTTAGTGTTCGTGTTAGGCATAGGGTTAGGGTTAGGGTTAGGGTTAGGGTTACGATTAGGGTTGGTGTTAGGGTTAGGGTTAGGGTTAGGGTTAGAGTTGGTGTTAAAGTTAGGGTTAGTGTTAGGGTTAGTGTTGGTGTTAGGGTTAGGGTTAGGGTTAGGGTTAGGGTTAGGGTTGGTGTTAGGGTTAGGGTTTGGGTTAGGGTTAGGGTTGGTGTTAGGTTTAGGGTTAGGGTTAGGGTTAGGGTTAGGGTTAGGGTTAGGGTTCGTGTTAGGCATAGGGTTAGGGTTAGGGTTAGGGTTAGGGTTGGTGTTCGGGTTAGGGTTAGGGTTTTGGTTAGGGTTGGTGTTAGGGTTAGGGTTAGGGTTAGGATTAGGGTTAGAGTTGGTGTTAAAGTTAGGGTTAGTGTTAGGGTTAGGGTTGGTGTTAGGGTTAGGGTTAGGGTTAGGGTTAGGGTTAGGGTTGGTGTTAGGGTTAGGGTTAGGGTTAGGGTTGGTGTTAGGTATAGGGTTAGGGGTAGGGTTAGGGTTAGGGTTGGTGTTAGGGTTAGGGTTAGGGTTAGGGTTAGTGTTAGGGTTAGGGTCAGGGTTAGGGTTAGGTTACCCCGAGCACTACCCCTCGCCCTAGGCCTACGCCTAGCACTACCTCTGGTCCTACCCCTACCCCAGTCCCTACAGCTCCCCCTACCCATAGGCCCACCCCCATCCCTACCCCTAGCCACAGCTCCCACTCCTGGTCCTAGGCCTACTTCGAGGTTTACCCCGACACCCACCCCTTGCCCTTTGCCTACCCCAGCGCTACGCCTACCGCTCCCACTAGCCCTACCTCGGGCCCTAGACCAACGCCCAGTGCTCACTCTAGTCCGAAGCCTAGCACTTGCCCGTCGCCAACCGGTACACCTTGCCCTACCAATAGCCAGAGCACTAACCCGTGTCCTACGAAATCACCCTGGACCCACCATTAGCCACACCCTAATCCAGCCCTACATTTGTTCGGAGTCCAAGGACTACCCGGAGCCATTTCGTGACACCTACCCGTAGTCCTCGGCCAACCCCTACCACTACCACTAGTCCTAGGCTTAACATGAGCCCTAACCCTAACACTGCCCGTGGGCCTCTGCCAAACACTAGCCCTTCAACTAACCCTACCCCGAGCACTACCGCTCGCCCTAGGCCTACGCCTAGCACTACCTCTGTTCCTACCACTACCCTGGCCCTACAGCTCCCCCTACCCATAGGCCCACCCCCAACCCTACCACTAGCCACAGCTCCCACTCCTGGCTCTAGGCCTACTCGAGGTTTACCTCGACACCCACCCCTTGCCCTATGCCTACCCCAGCGCTACGCCTACCGCTCTCAGTAGCCCTAGCTCGGACCCTAGACCAACGCCCATGCCTCCTTCTAGTCCGAGGCCTAGAACTTGCCCGTCGCTGACCAGTAAACCTTGCCCTTGTTAGGATTAGGGTTAGGGTTAGGGTTAGGGTTAGGATTAGGGTTTAGGGTTAGCGTTAGGGTTAGGGTTGGTGTTAGGGTTAGGGTTAGGGTTGGTGTTAGTTTTAGGGTTAGGGTTAAGGTTAGGGTTACGGTTAGGGTTGGTGTTAGGGTTAGGTTTAGGGTTAGGGTTAGGATTAGGGTTAGGGTTGGTGTTAGGGTTAGGGTTAGGGTTAGGGTTGGTGTTAAGGTTAGGGTTAGGGTTAGGGTTAGGGTTGGTGTTAGGTATAGGTTTAGGGTTAGGGTTAGGGATAGGGTTGGTGTTAGGGTTAGGGTTAATGTTAGGGTTAGTGTTAGGGTTAGGGTTAGGGTTAGGA